>NC_067440.1:11421069-11526069 GCF_009764475.1 Pristis pectinata
TATTGCACTGCACTTTCTCTGTAGCTGTGACACTTTACTCTGCACTATTGTTTTTACCTGTACTACATCAATGCACTCTGTACTAACCCAATGTAACTGCACTGTGTAATGAATTGACCTGTACGATCAGTTTGTAAGACAAGTTTTTCACTGTACCTTGGTACAAGTGACAATAATAAACCAATACCAAAACAGCTGTTTGTGGGATCTCACTGTGCACAAGTGGCTGCCATATTTTCTGTTTCGCAATGGGGACTGCTTTCTGTGAAGGTCTTTGGGTCAACCTGAGGCAGTGACTGGTGCTATAGGAATGTAGAGAAACAAAGGACTGCAGATACTGAAATCTAGATGAAAAACACGATGATGCTGGAGGAACTCAGCAGGCCCGGCAGCATCCATGGAGAAAAGCAGGCAGTCAACGTTTCAGATCAGAACCCTTCCTCAGGACTGAAGTTCTTCCTGCGTAGGAATGTTGTTCTTCCTTTGCAAAGTGGTTTTAAAGAACGTTTCATTCCTTATTGCAAACTTCCCATTTGACGTCAAGTGTGATATTCAGCAAAGGGACAGTCCATTCAGCCCCCATCTCTGTACTGGATCTTCTAGGGAGCAAACTGATTGGTATTGGTATTGGTTCATTATCGTCACTTGTGCCGAGGTACAGTGAAAAACTTGTCTTACCGATCGTACAGGTCAATTCATTACACAGTGCAGTTGCATTGTGTCAGTACAGAGTGCATTGAGGTAGTACAGGTACAAACAATAACAGTACAGAGTAAAGTGTCACAGCTACAGAGAAAGTGCAGTGCAATAAGGTGCAAGGTCACAACAAGGTAGATCATGAGGTCAGAGTCCATCTCGTTGTATAATGGAACAGTTCAATAGTCTTATCACCGTGGGGTAGAAGCTGTCCTTAAGTCTGGTGGCACGTGCCCTCAGGCTGCTGTATCTTCTACCTAAAGGGGAGAGAAGAGAGAATGACCCGGGTGGGTGGGGTCTTTGATTATTCTGGCTGCTTCACCAAGGCAGTGAGAGGTAAAGACAGTGAGAGTCCATGGAGGGGAGGCTGGTGTCCGTGATGCGCTGGGCTGTGTCCATAACTCTCTGCAGTTTCTCGCGGTCCTGGGCAGAGCAGTTGCCGTACCAAGCCGTGATACATCCAAATAGGACCCCTGTGACTGCCATGCCATCCAGCGGCCAAAGTTCCCTTATAGTGAGGGTGGGACTCGATCTCGTTATCAGAATAACATCATGTGGACACGACACAATAAACTGCGAAAAATGCACGTAACCAGCCTTTTAACATCGGTAAAAGTTGGTGAGAGTCAAAGGGGACAAACCAAATTTCTTCAGCCTCCTGAGGAAGTAGAGGCGCTGGTGAGCTTTCTTGGCCGTGGCATCTACGTGATTTGACCAGGACAGGCTGTTGGTGATGTTCACTCCCAGGAACTTGAAGGAGTGAGTGAGGGGCTATGCAAACAGGAACATGGACTCCTGTGTCCCTGGTCTCTTAATCTGACAGTCGTGCTCTGCTGGCTTTGGGAGATTAAGAAATGACTATCTTCCACATAATAGGATTATTTAATATAAACTCCTTGGTTTAATTTACCGCCAAGGGATTTACTTCAGCCAGAGCGAGCAGTAGCTCTGAGACAAGTCAGGCAGCCACGTAGTTTGATGAAGCTCGGAGAGAATAGGTCTATAATCACATTTGCAGAGGCATCAGGCACCTGTTAGGGGTCAGTGGGTTGTGAGGACACCTCCCTTTTATACACTCCCTCACTCACAGAGAGTGTGGCACTGGAAGAGGGTGCAATTGGTTAATAGTGACACAACATGGACGCAGACCCCCAGATCCCATTTTATTCTCCCCATCAACTGACCCCCATCCCCCAAGATTCTATCCCTCACCCACAGGCTAGGGGGGCAATTTACAGTGGCCGATTGGCCCACCGACCCCGTGGGTCACTGGGACACGGGAGGGAACCCACGTGGGCGGTCACAGGGTGCAAACTCCACCAGAGGGGAGGGTTGAAGCCAGGTCCCTGGAGCTGGGAGGTAGTGTGTCCACCAGCTCGGCCATGTGCGGAGATGACAGCTGGTGGGAAGGTCAGGATACACAAAACGGATGGACTGGCGGAAGGGGGCAAGTGAACAACTGAGCAGATCATGTCGGGCAGGAGCCTGCCCTCCCTGGTCATCTCTGCCACTTGGTCAAACCTCACATGGACCAACTTCCAAACTCTCTCCCCACTGCCCTCCCGCCCCTCCTCCCCACGATGGAGACACTCCAGAGACTGCAGCTGCTGCAGCCTGGAGCAACAAACAATCCTGGTTACTTTGCACTTGTCGGATCTGGATATTTTCGAATCCGCAGGTTCTTTCAGGAGTTGAAAACAACTTGGTGCTTCACCAAGTTTTATCGGAAAAGTTTAAAAACAAAGAAACAGTCACAGGGCACATGGCATCGGCTTTACTACTGGGAGATGAGACGAGACAAAGGAACTAAAGATGAGCTCGGGCCGGAGGGGGAAGAGAGCGAGAGAGATAAAGGCAAGATAAGCAAGGAAGAGATAGAGGCAAGAGAGAGAGATAAGCAAGAGAGAGATTAACAAAAAATGACACTTTTATACCCGAGATAAGAGATACTCCTTAGCTAACAATAGTCCAATCAGGAAACCTATTAGATACTTGTGGCCAAACCAACCAGTGAGAAAACACGTATTCACCTGATGGACGAACCAATAAGCTAGGAAGCGGCCATTCCTTGTGCAGCCACTTGAGGTGTATTAAACACTGGACATGTTAAAAAACTACCTAAAACAGTCAAGTCCAACACACTCAAGGCCTGAAAGGGAACTAAGCACAAACTTTCTGACTTGGGGACAAGAAAGATAAAGTGAAGAGAGAGAGCAAGGGAGGGGAAGAGCAGTCAGAGAGCGATACAGCATGGACACAGGCCCTTCGGCCCAACTAGTCCATGCCGACCACGGTGCCCACCCAGCTAGTCCCAATTCCCGGCGTTCGGCCCATATCCCTCCAAGCCCCGCCCCTCCCATGTACCTATCCAAGTGCTTCTTAAATGATCCCGTTGTACCTGCCTCACCCACTTCCTCTGGCAGCTCGTTCCGTACACTCACCACCCTCTGCGGGAAAAAGTTGCCCCTCAGATCCCCTTTAAATCTTTCCCCTCTCACCCTAAACCTATGCCCCGTGGTTTTGGACTCCCCTACCCTGGGGAAAAGACTGTTACCGTCCACCTCATCTCTGCTTCTCATAATTTTAAACACTTCTATAAGGTCGGCCACTCCAAGGAATAAAGACCCAGCCTGGCCAACCTCTCCCTGTAAGTCAAGCCCTCGAGTCCTGGCAATGCTCTCATAAATCCTCTCTGCACTCTGTCCAGTTTAACCGCGTCTTTCCTATAACAAGGCGACCAACACTGTACACAGCGCTCCAAGTGCGGCCTCACCAACGACTTACGCAACTGCAACATAATGTCCCAGCTCCTGTACTCAGTGCCCTGACTGATGAAGGTCACTGTGCTGAAGGGGGAGACTGGGATCAGAGGCCAGGGTGGAAAATGGGCCACAGGAGTTGAAGGGGGTGGGTGGTGGTCGGGGAGTGGGGGCCAGACCCAGGGTGACAGGGACATGATCGGAGGAAACATGACAATAGGAGACGGGGAGAAATGAGGGGCGAGGAGCAGTGGGAGATACAGCAGGCGATATGGGGTCTGGTGGGGGGGAGGGGAAGAGGGGACACGGGGTCCACTGAGCCACTCATCGAGCTGCTGCTGACAGAATGCCTCACCTGCGTCATCTGCGCCGAGATCTGGACCTCGCCTCGCTCCACAGCTTCCCCCAGCGCCTCGGGGAACTCCCGGCCCTGGGAGTCGATGGTGACGGTGAGCACGGCGTCGTAGGACTGGCGCAGCCGAGGATTGGACGCGAGCGCCGGCTGGCTGCCATTGAGGTAGGGCAGGCTGTAGAGCAGGGTGTCGTACGGGAGGAAGACGTAGCTGCCATCGTCCATCTGCTCCCTCCGCACCTCCTCCAGCAGAAGCTGCTGCTCATGGCCACCGAGGAACACCGAGTGCATGCACAGAATCACCGCTGGAAGCCGCAACGACACCAGGTCACCACAACACCAGGCCACCACAACACCAACACCAGATCACCACAGCACCGGGTTACCACAGCACCAACACTGGGTCACCACAGCACCAACACCGGGTCACCACAGCACTGGGTCACCACAGCACCAATACCAGGTCACCACAGCACCAACACCAGGTCACCACAACACCAGGCCACCACAACACCAACACCAGATCACCACAGCACCGGGTCACCACAGCACCAACACTGGGTCACCACAACACCAAGTCACCACAGCACTGGGTCACCACAGCACCAACATCAGGTCACCACAGCACCGGGTTACCACAGCACCAACACCAGGCCACCACAGCACCAGGCCACCACAGCACCAACACCAGGTCACCACAACACCAGGCCACCACAACACCAACACCAGGTCACCACAGCACCAACACTGGGCCACCACAACACCAGGCCACCACAACACCAACACCAGGTCACCACAGCACCAACACCGGCTCACCACAGCATTGGGTCACAACACCAACACCGGGTCACCACAACACCGGCTCACCACAGCATTGGGTCACAACACCAACACCGGGTCACCACAGCACTGGGTCACCACAGCACCAACACCGGCTCACCACAGCATTGGGTCACAACACCAACACCGGGTCACCACAGCACTGGGTCACCACAGCACCAACACTGGGTCACCACAGCACCGGGTCACTACAGCACCAACACCGGGGCACCACAGCACTGGGTCACCACTACATTGGGCCACCACAGCACCACAGGGTCACCACAACATCGGGTCACCACCACCTCCCTGCCTTCCACACACCCCCCTCGCCCTGCCCTCCACAACCCCTCCCCTCCGCCAGCACCACAATCTGGGGTCATCTTCCAGCACACAGCAAGATTCCACATTCATGGAAGACCAGGACCGCCTTGGTCCCATTGTGGGGATCGGTGTCCATCTCGGGATATACAAGGACTCTTCCCTGGTGCCGGGGGAAATCCCAGGCTCAACGTTCCAGCCCTCGGTCCAAGGTCTCACATGGATGACAAGCAGCTCAAACTCCACACCTTCCCCACCGACCCCCTCCTGCCCCTCCCACAGACAGCACTTTGTGCCACAGTCTCTGAAGTGGGACTTGGACCCGTGACACCTCACGTCCATTTCTAACACACCTTCGGTAACCTCAGTGCCCCCTGCGGTAAGCTGCATCACTGAGTTGCCCCAACACAACTCCCAGCCCCAACGCAACTCCCAGCCCGGCCCCCAACTCCCAAATCCCAGCCCCGCACCCCTAAGTCCTGGCCCCACCCCCAACTCCCAGCCCAACTCCCCCATACCCCTCCCTGTCCCTGTAACCTCCTCCCTTCCCTACACCCCCCGTCTGTAACCCCCTCCCTCCCTCCCCTACACCCCTCCCAATCTCTGTAACCCCTCCAACCCTCCACCACTCCCACAATTCCAGCCTCGCGCACATCCCTGACACCCACCACTCTGCCCCTGCCAGGTCCTGTCACTGGAATCCCCTCCCTCGGCCCCACCCTCTCCCGTCCCTCCTTCGCGACCCTCGAAGCCACCCTCGGAGGTTGTGCCCACCCGCAGGCCGCCCACCCCTATCCCAGCCGGCCGGCCTCACCCTACCTCTTATTTTGCCGACCTCCTCGATCTGCCTCAGGACACTGGCGGCCCCGCGGGCACTGGTCTCCATGGTGAGGACCAGGGGAACCGACAGCCCCCACCGCCGCAGGGCGTCTGCCAGCTCCCTGCCCGTCTCGGCCCACAGCTCCCGGCCCGAGGTAACCACGGCGACGCGGGCCCAGCGGAAGTGCCTGAGGACGGCGAAGAGCACCTGGGTGGCAGGGGGCAGGGTCCCGGCGAAGGTGGGGGGGGTCCCGTCCTCGTCGAGTCCCGGGCAGTTCCAGGAGAAGATGGGCTTGTTCCAGCCCTCTGCCAGCAGCCCGGCGGCCAGGCAGTAGCCAGGATTCAGGGGCCCCACAAAGGCTGAGGCGTAACGCTCCAGCCGGACGAAGCCCGCCAGGGCTCTCGAGGTCTGGCACTCCTCGTCCAGCACGATGTAGTCAAACCAATAAGCCCTGCTGAAGGAAGGGTCCTTGTTGATCCGCTCGGTTGCCAGCTTGGCCGCTGCGTCAGGCAAGGCCCTGGAGAAGATGGGGTCACAGGCCCAGGGCCCGAGGACACCGATCTTGAAGGTTGCTGACTGGATGCCCAGCGGCAGGCAGAGGCCAATCAGGAGGGCCAGCCACCCGCCCCTGCGATCCCGTTGGCCGGCTGCCCAGCCGGGGAGCCCAGACAAGCCGAGGTGAAGCAGCAGCCCAGGGAACATGGCGGAGCTTGGTGGGTCCTCCCCCTCTCCAGCGGATCCTTCACATCCCGGCGGCCGGCTGGCAGTCTCATACAACGGCCAGGAGTCCCCTCTGCCGGACCTGGAAGGCAAGGGGACTGAGTTAGTAAACCGCCCATGGTCCCACCAGACGCTTGGCAGGCAGTGGGATCTTGCTGTGCACCGGACTCCAGCAAGGGTGGGTGCAGACGCAAGGAGGGGAGCGGCGTCCCTCTGCAGCCTGGGGGGGGGGTGGGTCTGCGCGTGCCGTTATTGCTCTGCGCTGCGGGAGGGGCGGAGAAGGGGGAGTGCTGCAATCAAGCTGGTGGCACTGAGTGTAGGAGGGGCAGCGCTGAGGGAGCGCCACATTCTCAGGGTTTTGTGAAGAAGAGCCCCAGTGAAGCTCGATATTGTGGATGGAATGAGAGACCAAAGTGCTGCCTACCCTCTCTGATGGGTGTAAAAGACCCCACGGCCACTGGGCTGAGCAAGAGAGGTCTCCCTGGTGATAATTATCCATCATTATACAACAGCTTCCTCTGTTGAGGTTTCTGGCACTTGCATGTGCAAGTCGCTCATCTCGTTTCTTACATTACGACGGCAACTACTCTCAGCAAAAAAGGACCTCACTGGCTCTGAAGCAGTCTGCCACGTGGTCAGGAATTGAAAGGTAGGACAGAATTGAGTCTTTCTCCAGAGATAATGGTCAGATATCGGAGTGTCCTCTCCCCCACAACAGCAGAGACTGTTGACGCAGTGAGACTCTCGGAGATTTAGCTGGGCCTGGGTTAGAGCAAGTCAGGTCTGGCCTTTGATTCGACAGCTCCAACCTCGCAACTAATGAGATCAAAGGATTGGTGGGAAAGTAATCTTTTGGAGCAGTAGCGGTGAGGTGCAGCAGCCGGAGTTGGAGGTTCAGGAACGAGGGAGTGAAACAGAGGGAGGCAACGGTACTACCAGCACCCCCACCCCTCCATCTGCTCCCCCAGTGCAGGCATTCCCTGACTAGTAACTCCCACTGGTGACACACACTCTCACATCCGGCATTCCCACTGGTGACAGGCACCTCCACAGTCTGGGACCAGTGCTCGTGAAAGGGTGACTTCAGTCCAAGTGTGGGTCACACTGGATCTAAAACTATGGGAGTGACCTGGGGAGCTGTCAATGCAAGTCCTGTGGGCATCCTCAGATATCCCAGTAACATTCCGTTGGTGTAGTTTGGAAGTTCCCATCGCTTACAGTGCAAAATCCACATGAACATCTGGCAGCAGGAACAACATCCCAATAATGGAGATGAATTGCTAAAATAAACTATTTATGCCCATCTAAATGTTTTTAACTATCGACAAATGTGATAGATTTCTAGGTGCTTTGGGCTTTTTATGTTTTATATTTTTTGAACAACATTTTCTTTAAATAAGTTGCAATAGTTTTGAATGGATCTGAAAGTCAGAAATATCCCTGATACTTGACAGCCGGCTAAGCTGGGGACCACGGCTTGGTCGGGGGTCAAAGTTGTTTTGGCCTTTTGTGGGCAGGTTTATTCTGCTTCCCTCCCACCGCAGGGCAGTTACGTTGCAGAAGGTTCAGTGCAGAGAAGATTTACTAGAATGTTGCTGGGTCTTCAGGAGTTGAGTTACAGGGTAAGATCGAACAGGTTAGGACTTTATTCCTTGGAGCGTAGAAGAATGAGGGGGGATTTGATAGAGGTTTACAAAATTATGAGGGGTATAGACAGAGTAAATGCGAGTAGGCTCTTTCCACCTAGATTAGGAGAGATAAGTATGAGAGGACATGGCTTTAGGGTGATAGGGAAAAGCTCTAGGGGGAACGTTAGGGGGAACTTCTTCACTCAGAGAGTGGTGGGAGTGTGGAACGAGCTGCCATCTGACGTGGTAAATGTGGGCTCACTCTTAAGTTTTAAGAATAAATTGGATAGATACACGGATGGGAGAGGTCTGGAGGTTCATGGACTGGGTGCAGGTCAATGGGACTAGCAGAATAATGTTTTGGCACAGACTAGAAGGGCTGAATGGCCTGTTTGCTGTGCTGTAGTGTTCTATGGTTCTAAGGTCATGTTCGTGGACAGGGCTCCTCATTACAGATGGAAGTGGTTCCAGATGCAGGTTTGCAACAGAGGATCCTGGCAGCAAATTCTGACCCTAAAGGGAGTCCGGGACTGATGCCAACCTAGGATCAGTCAGTCCAGGGACAGAGGCTGGAGCACCATCCAGAGGGCCAGGATCAGGACTGTGTCCATGAGCGTCTCTGCCACATGGGTCCCAGACTGATTTCCGGCGCCGACCGTTCTCCCTGTGAACACGTGGGTTTCGTTGGGTGCTCTGGTTTCCTCCCATGCCTCAAAGATATGCTGGTTGATAGGTGAATTGGCCATTGTATATTACCCCAAAGTGTAGATAGAATCATAGAAACAGCAGGGAAACAGGCCCTTCAGCCCAACTGGTCCATGCCGATCCAAGCTAGTCCCATTTGCCAGCATTTGGCCCATAACTTTTTCAATCCATTTACCTGTCCAACTGTCTTTTAAAAGTTGTTAACGTACCTGCCTCAACCACTTCCTCTGGCAGCTCATTCAATATATATACCACCCTTCATGTAAAAAAAGTTGCCCCTCAAGTCCCTATTAAATCTCTCACCTTAAACTTATGCCCTCTAGTTCTTGATTCCCCGACCCTGGGGAAAAGACTGAGTGCATTGACCCTATCTATGCCCCTCATGATTTTATACACCTCTATAAGGTCACCCCTCATTCCCCTCTGCTCCAAAGTCCCAGCCTGTCCAACTTCTCCCTATAACTCAGGAACCTCGAGTCCTGGCAGTGTCCTTGTAAACCTTTTCTGCACTCTTTCCAGTTTAATAACACTTCCTCTAGCAGGGCGACCAGAACCGAACACAATACTCCAGGTGCGGCCTTGCCAGCATCTCCTACGCTCCAAGGAATCAGGGTAGTGGGTCGAAGAGCGGAGATGTTCGGGAATAGGTTACATGTGAGGGAATAGGTTACAGGGAAATAAGTGAATGGGATCAATGGGCTGAATGGCCTCTTACATCAAGAGAAATGCTCCTTAAGCTATAATTTCACATTAACCTCAAACTAGTGTAAAAGTAGTGGTTCTCTTTGGGGAAGGGTATCTGTAGCCCTTGGGTGGTCTACGCTGGCCGTTATACCAGGCTGACTCCATATCAGTGTCAAGTCTGAATCATCCCTAATCTTTTTCTCAAATGCCAAATTAGTGGTGTTGTTTGCCAGCTCTTGGTGGTGCCAAAGGCAGATTATCCCACAATGGTTTCACAAACGTCTATTTTAAATTAACGCAACGCGAGCTTGACAAACAAATCAAAATGGAGCATGGTACATCTGTCTCTCAAAGGAAGATCTGCACCCACCGTCACACAACACAGAAACAAACCCTTCGGCCCAACCGGTCCATGCCAACCAAGATTCCCATCTAAGCTAGTCCCATCTATCCACGTTTGACACACATCCCTCAAAACCTTCCCTATCCAAGTACCTTTTAAAATGTTGTTAATGTACCTGCCTCAACCACTTCCTCTGGCAGCTCGTTCCCTTGGTTTCCTATTAAATCTCTCCCCACTCACCTTAAACCTGTGCCCTTGAGTTCTTGATTCCCCAGCCCTGGGACAAAGACTGTGTGCATTCACTCTGCCTACGCCCTTTATCCACCTCTATAAGGTCACCTCTCAGTCTCCTACACTCAAATGAAAATGGTCTCAACCTCTCTCCATAACTCAGTCCCTCGAGTCCCGGCAACATCCTCATAAATCTCCTCTGCACTCTTTCCAGCTTAATGGCATCTTTCCTATAGCAGGGTGACCAAAACTGAGCACAATATTCCAAATGTGGCCTCGCCAACTGCAACATAACATCCCAACTTCTATACTCAATGCCCTGACAATCAATGAGATATCCCCAGTGTTTGTAACATAATATAGCTCTGGATTCCTTCCACCGTGATATGTGGACAATTCTAGATTCATTTTACAGCCATACATTTGTACTGTCCACAGCAGGAAGATTGTCTATGCTTATTCCTGTGAACACATTTACATTGCTTTAGGTTTGTCTTACACGTAATTGGATCGTTTGTGGTCAATTTTGCAAATAGTTGCACGTCATGTGTGTTGAAATTCCCCATCATTGACAGCCAAGCCCAACATGTGCCTCGTATTCCTGCAAAGAGCTATGCACACTCTGCAACCAACCCAGCGGTTAATCATTAAGAGGTTCTGAGGGAAGGGAAGACGGGCAAATCACCATAGGAATCTCAGCGCTACGAAATACAAGAACAAATTGGTACTTTCCTACCCTTTGAAGTGGCTAACACATTTTGCACGTGATTTTTGCTTTAAAAAAAATATCACGCGCAAATTCACATCACCACGGACAGTCTCACCTGTGAAATGCAGAGAGTACAGCAGGTTTCTCTGATCAAATCCAGCCTGAAGATTAACTTGGCGGAGAAAAAGAGTGAAGAGAGGGGGGGGGGGGGAAGAGAGAAAAAGAGAGAGGAGGAGAGAGGAGGGGGTGCTTCTTCAGTGAATTCTAGAGGCTTGGGATAAGTGAGCAAAGGGTCCAGAGGAGAGGATTAGACATTCAGATGCTGTGTGGAGGATGGAGCAGGAACAGGGGGCAGAATAGGACAGAAAGAGAAAGGGGGGAGACAGAAAGGGGCAGAGCTTAGATGGGTTAGATGTAGATCACCACTGCTTTGGCTCTCTCTCGTCTTACTTAATCCTTGTTCTTTACCACTATTTTGATTTTAAGCAGCTTACCGAAGATATTCCAATCGCCTTGGGCAGGAATGATGGGGGAGGGAGAGATAAGCAATAAAAGCAGGTTTAAAATCGTATCCCGATTAAAAGGAGGCACTTTTACACAGTCTGCAGGTCAGGGAGAGGCCATTCAGCCCAGTGCTAGCTAAGGAAAGGCTAATGGGTGCCTGTGTGGAGCCTCCCAGCTCTACAGACTCGGGGTAGGTCCCAACCTCCAGGCATGTCTGTGTGCACGCATGTGCCCGTGTGTTCACATCTCTACGTGCGTGTGTCTCTGTGGAGTTTGCACGTTCTCCCTGTGACAATTTCTCCCCCCCCCCCCCACAGATGCTGCTTGACCCACTGAGTTCCTCCAGCAGATTGTTTGTTGCTCCCTGTAGGTTCTTCAAGTGAGCTTCTGAGTTCTTACAAAAAGGACACTGTGTTCTGCCTTCCACAACCTTCCAGGCAGTGACTTTCATATCCCCCACTGCCTCTCTGGGTGAAAATCTACATCCCATAGTTCTGCTGCTAGTCTCTTGTGGGTCACTGCCTACTGAAGATGTCCTTGATGGCGGGGAGGGCTGTGCCTGTGATGGAGCTGGCTGAGTCTACAACCCTCTGCAGCCTCTTGCGATCCTGCGCATTGGAGCCTCCGTCCCAGGCGGTGATGCAACCAGTCAGGATGCTCTCCACTGTACATCTATAGAAACTTGTAAGAGTCTTTGGTGACCTACCAAAGCTCCTCAAACTCCTAATGAAGTAGAGCTGCTGGTGTGCCTTCTTCGTGATTGCATCAATGTGTTAGTCCTCTGCTATATTGGCACCCAAGGACTTAAAGCTGCTCACTCTTTAAACCGCTGACCCCTCAAATGAAGACTGGTGCGTGTTCTCCTGACTTCCCCACAGGCGGTATCCATCACGAAGGACCCCCACCACCCAGGACATGCCCTCTTCTCATCACTACCATCGGGGAGGAGGTACAGGAGCCTGAAGACACACACTTAAAGATACAGGAGCAGCTTCTTCCCCTCTGCCGTCAGACTTCTGAATGGTCCATGAACACTACCTCATTATTCCTCTTTTTTTGCACTATTTACTTTTGTAACATAGTAATTCAGAATCAGGTTTATTATTACTGACATATGTCATGAAGTCTGTGGTTTTGCGGCAGCTGTACAGTGCAAGACATAAAGACATTAAAAGTTACTATAAACTTACAAAAATAAATAAATAATGCAAGAGAGGAATAACAAGGTGGTGTTCATGGGTTCATGGACTGTTCAGAAATCTGATGGCGGAGGGGAAGAAGCTGTTCCTGAATCGCTGAGTCTGGCTCTTCAGGCTCCTGTACCTCCTCCCCGATGGTAGTAACAAGAAGAGGGCATGTTCCGGGTGGTGAGGGTTCTTAATTTTATGCCTTTGCGCTGTACTACTGCCACAAAACAACATATTTCATGTCATATAAGACAGCGATAATAAACCTGGTTCTGACTCTTTGCGATCCCACAGTTATCATCTGTTTTCCAAAGGGAAATAGGCACTTCCTCTGCCTCCTGTGAATTTACACATCTCAACTAAACCTGCCCCGTCTCCTTTGTCCCAACAGAATGGACCCAGGTACAACACCTGCCCTTTCACCTTCCCCCGCCACCCCCCAAACCATCCAGGTGAAGCAGCCACATACTTAGAGACACAGAGTAATACAGCACGGAAACAGGCCAACTCGTCCATGCCAACCATGGTGCCCACCAAGCTAGACCCATTTGCCCACATTTGGCCCACATCCTTCTAAACCTTTCCTATCCATGTACCTGTCCAAATGTCTTTGCAATGTCATTATTGTACCTGCCTCAGCTGCTTCCTCTGGCAGCTCGTTCCACATACCCACCACCCTGTGGGTGAAGGTTACCCCTCAGGTCTCTCTTAAATCTCTCCCGTCTCACAAACCTGTGCCCTCTAGTTTTTGGTTCCCCTTCCCTGAGAAAAAGACTGTATGTTCATCCTATCTATCCTCCTCATTATTTTATACACCTCTATAAGATCACTTCTCAATCTTCTACATTCCAAGGAATACAGTCCTCGCCTGCCCAACCTCTTCCTATAACTCAGGCCCTCGAGTCCTGGCAGCATCCTCGTAAAATGCAGTGTCTTGTATTCAGTGCCAATGATGTGCTCTCCTCTGCAATGAACAATCCAAATTTAGGTCGACTGACCACTTTACAGAATAAGTTACAGCACTTGAACAACAAGGGATATAAGGCTATGGACCAAATGCAGGCAAATGGGATTAGTATAGATAAGTACAATGGTTGGTATGGGCAAGGTGGGCCGAAGGGTCTGTCTACAAGTCCACAAAGGTGCTTCCAAGTTACCCCAGTGCCAGTCACTTTATTTCTCCAACTAACTCCCGCTCTGACCTCTATCCAATGAAGCATACGAATAATCATGAGGAACAGCACCTCAGGCACATTACAGCTCCCGGGACCGAGTACCGAATTCAACAATTTCAGATAACCAGGCATTCCTGTTTGTGTCAGAAGTGGTCAGTTCTGAATTAGAGCCAACCACCCGTAACATTAACACATTTTGTTTTACGCTCCCTACAATTGTCTGACACTTTTGGAAAAAGTGCAGGATCACACTCTCACCACATTCTACGGGGGTACCATTGAGAGTGTCCTGACCAGCTGCATCTCTGCCTGGTACGGTAACTGTAACACCTCAGACCACAAGACTCTGCAGAGAATTGCGAGCGCAGCTGGAAAGGTCATTGGAGAACCTCTTCCCTCCATCCTGGATATCTACAACACACGGTGCACACGCAAGGTCTGCAGAATCATAGACGACCCTTCTCATCCCTCCCATGACCTATTTGTCCCACTGCCGTCTGGCAAGCGGTACCGGAGCATCCGGGCCGGAACTACTAGACTGTAAAACAGTTTTAACCCCCAGGCTGTCAGGCTCCTGAATACCCAGGAGACAGTTTCAGACAAATGCCGTGTCAAAAGCCCTGGCTTGCACCACAGCATATAAGAACTTTGGCTGCTGCTGAACATGTTTATACAATCAGTGCAACACACAGAGGTCAGTATTTTCTTCGTCCAACTCGGTTTTGCACTAACTCTGCACTAAATCTGTATTCTGTATGTAATGTTTTTTGCACTATTTGTACTTGCACAATTTTTCTGTCTGCGTTTATTGTACATCCTCTGTTCTATGTACGTCCTCTGTTGTGAGAGTCTGGGGGAAAACGACATTTCGTTCCTCCATGTGTTTTTATAGCATATGGGTGAATGACAATAAAGTAACTTGAACCTTGAACAGCTAGAAATAAGTTTCAAATCACAGGAATGCAAAAATATGCACAGTAAAAATGTGTTTTTAAAAATAGTTCTATAAAGTTTATTTATATAAAATCCATATTAAAATAAGGCACTCAAGATAGTTTAAAAAAATACACACACACACACACACAAATATAAACACTCACGGAAGCAAATGGACAAAGTGACAGCACACAGCAAACAAGACAAAAATCACCTGGGATGGAGGAGATTAAGTTCAGCTGTCACACAAAGCCTGTGGATAGTACATATTAAGTGCAAAGAGTTAAATAGTGTCAGAGAGCATATATCATCCTTGGGGGGTACTTGAGGAGAAACACTGTGCATATAAAAAAAGAACCAAACTTCTTTAAGAACTACCCCTAGAACATATTTAATGCCTTTCAGTTGGACAGAGTCCTCTGTAGGTTGCATTGAGTCAGTGATTTGCAAATGGAGGTCACAGAGGGTGATGTGCAGACTTCTGACTGCAGGCTGTATCTGCTCAATACCAGCAGGTAGAACAAGAGCCTCGTCTGCTAACTGTGACTGCACACTCTATGCTGAGAGCAAACGAGAGGAGGATTGGGTAGCCCCATTAACTGTGGCGTAGGGATTTGAGTGGGGCACACACTGGGTTTCAGTATCCAGCACAAGGTCCAGGGTAAGATGTGCAAAGGAGCATGGAATGAAATACCCACCCTCTAGAGACCTCTGATTGGACAATGGGTGACAAAGGCTGTTCATCCAAACACAAGGTATCACACAGCCAGAATCGTTGTCAGCAAATTGCAATTCATGGAAATGTGCTTTCTCAAAACACTACGGGCCTGAACACTTTTTGAGATGAGCAGTCACCCTTACAAAAGTAGCACCAGTTCCTCTCAGGTCACCACAATGAAGGGGCTTGGGAATCTGACTTGGAATAAGACAACAGACATTTGGGCCATTATCTCTGGAACACAGACAGACACACAGACAGAGACAGTGTGAAAGAATAAATCAATGGGAAAGAAACAATGGCCAGAATAAAGGGAATTTGGTCATGGGCAGCTCAAAAAGCAGATTGTTTAGTAAGTGATACAGATGTAAATCTAGATTTTAACCCAAAACAATAAAGTGACTTAAATGTGACAGCATTAAATTTTATGTCAAGGTAGATGCTCAGAATAAACGGCCAGTATATCAGAATTATGCCAGGAGGTAAACAGAAGACACATCCTCCAGTGATATATCCGGTATGCAGTTACTTGGCGTACAGTATAATTAGAAAGCTGGGGGGGTTAAAGTGAGGGCAGGAATCAAGAGGGAAGGCAATTATGGAACAAGCCATTAGTGGGATGGGGCAAGCTTTGAAGAGAGGGTGGTTGCCGCAGTGAGCAACATACAAAAGCCAGAATATTTATCCCTCCCACAACTCTGATATGCCGTACAGATTAGCACCTCTCAAATTTTTGGTGACTGTTGTGAAAAATTAAACTCTTCAGGGCTGGGTGGAACCTGATTGAAGGTCCCTCTGCAGCACATCGACATGCCTCTGACCATACCACCACTCTTGGAAGTTAAATCATTCAGCACCAATCAGGTTAGTGCAGTTACAGCTGATGCAGAGATGCACTGCAGCCCTCCCAAGAAACCAACGGTTCAGTGACTGGGAAGGGAGCTTGCCTATCTCCAGATGGCTGTCTTGGTTCCTCTGCTTCCTCCTCCCTGGGAGGATGGTACACCTCTCCTCTTCTCTTTGCCAGAGTTGGGGCGATTCTCTGGCTTGCTGTTGACGAAGCGCTTCTGGACAGATGGCTGGGCTGACAAACCCTGAGGAAAGGAGGGAAGAGATCAGAGCGTAGGTACTACCCCTCCGCAAGTGCGGCCTTTAAAATAAAGATCACGTTGAGGGAGATGGGGCTTGCGGGCAAGATCAGAGCCTTGCTTGACTGTTTTACAAGGCAGTCAAGGGTCAACATTTAGAGGGTTTGGAATCAGTTTGGGTAAAGATTCTCTTCGAGAAAGGACTAGACTCAGCAATAATGACAGTAAACACTCCGTGGGTCAGGCAGTATCTGAATGAGGGATCTTTCTCCTAAAACGTTCACTTTGTTGCTTTCACTACAGATGCTTAAGAGTTTTCAGCATTTTCTGCCTTTATTTCAGATTTCCAGTTTTGCTTTTGATTCTTATTTTTGACTCACTGGCTTGGAGAGGGAAACGTGCCTTCCTTGCCCTGCATGGGGTTTTGTTTTTGCAACTCTGGACTCACTAAAGCTGTTGACTCCTAACTGTCCCCACGGTTTCGAGAATGGAAGTTAAACACCAGCCATTGTCCACATACCCTGAAGAAAACTTACCACAACCTTAGGACAATCAAGAGCTCAGCCACAGGACGATGTAGCAATCACATTGTATCAATAACTCACTACTTACCATACCAATAATGGACAAAGATGTCCCAGGGAAAGGGAAAAGCTTTAAGGTGAGAGGGGAAACATTTAAAAGGGACTTGAGGGGCAACTTCTTCATACAGAGGGTGGTGGGTAAATGGAACGAGCTGCCAGAGGAAGTGGTTGAGGCAGGTACAATAACATTTAAAAGCCACTTGGACAGGTACATGGATAGGAAAGTGTTTATGTTCAACTCTCTAATGGGGTGTTAAACCAGGACTGAGCCAGCTGAAGAGTTAAACTGGAAACACTAGAGACTGCAGATACTGGAATCTGGAGCAACAAGCAATACGCTGGAGGAACTAAGTCCTGATGCAGGGTTTTGACCCAAAACGTCGACAATTCCTCTCCTCCCACAGATGCTGCTCAACCCGCTGAGTTCCTCCGGCAGATTGTTTGTTTCTGAAGAGTTTGTTTCTGAAGAGTCTGCCATTCCCACTGTGGCTCTGTGGATAGTGTAAAGCTTCATTGGTTGAAGTCCCTCTCCAGCACTGAGGGAGTCCTGCACAGTCAGAGCAGGACATCTGCTAAGCAGACATCCAGACTGGCCTTATTGGTATCCCCACTGTCGTTATAGGAAAAGGAGCAGGAGGTTGTGTCCTGTACTGTGCAGCCAATACCCATCCCTCAGTCAGCAGAACAAAACCCTGGCCACTGCTGTGTGGGGGACCTTTCAGTACACAAACTGACTGCTGTGGTTCTGGCATGACCACACTTTCAAAAGTACTGCGGGCGCAGTAACAGGCGCTATAGAAATGTGAGTCTGTTCCCACACAAGCTTGCTGCTACTCCCATCACTACACCCTCAAAGTTCCCTCCTCCCTGGACGTTTCCAGTCCTCATTTAAATACACTTCTGCAGCTTGCTTCCACCACACATCCATGTGAGGATCAAGCTGCCAGAGGAAGTGGCTGAGTCAGGTACAATAACATCATTTAAAAGACATTTGGCTAAGTACATGGAAAGGGAGGGGAATGAGAGGGATATGGGTCAAACACAGGCAGACAGGACTAGCTCGGTGGGCACCATGGACGGGTTGGGCTGAAGGGCCTGTTTCTATGCTGTATTACCCTAGGACACACCCTGTGGGAGGGAGTGCATTAAAACTCTGACAATCTGGCACCATTAGGGCAGAGGTGGTGCCAAATTTTCCAGACCATTGCATGTTAGGAATAATAAGTAGCCAAACACTTTTTGTTTCCACTTTTGGTTTTTTTGGTAGCATAATAAATCTTCTGGTAAGATAAAGGGGAGCAGGAAACATACAAGCACTCTGGACCCCAGCTCTGGCCACACACCCCTCGTGTTCTGGACCCCCAGCACACAGTCCAGACCAATGAGCAAGCCCATCTGCAGTTCCAAATGACTGGACGCCGGATTATCGGACTTTTAATTTACTTGCCCAAATTCCACCCCCCACCCTCCCAAACACCCAGCCACGAGGACTCACCTCTTTCTTTGCTGTTGGGTTTAGCTTCTGATCTTGGTTCCTTTGAGCAGTGGAAGCCAGACCCTCTGGTCCCACCAACCTGAAACACAAGAGCCAGACAATCGGTTCACTCACACCCGACACTGAACCTGCAGGTGTGACAAGCAGTGCGGCAGGCAGGGACACAGACTGCCTAGCGGAATAGACATTTAATGTAGGGAAGTGCAAACAAATTAAAAGCCATCTAGACAAGTCCATGGATAGGAGAGGTTTAGAGGGCTATGGGCCAAATGCAGGCAGATGGGACTAGTTCGCTGAGCAACTTAGTCGACATGGACAAATTGGGCCGAAGGGCCTGATTCCATGCTGTACAACTCTATGGCTCTGAATTTGATAAGATGAATAAGGAATATATACTCTGATCTCTGCCTTCCATCTCCAACGTTGTTCCAACGCAGCCCAACGCGAGTTCCTCACTTTCTGTTGAGAGACACTTGGACGGGTACGTGGATAGGAAAGGTTTAGAGGGATATGGGCCAATCACAGACAAATGGGACTAGCTCAGATGGGCATCTTGGTCAGCATGGACCAGTTGGGCCGAAGGGTCTGTTTCTGTGCTGTAGGACTCTATATGACTCCACTTTGGGTCGATGACCTTCCTTCTGGATGGTCATCGCCTACTTCTTCTCACAAGGATGCTGCCTGACTTGTTGAGTATTTATTTTTATTACAGATTTCCAGCATCTGCAGAACTTTGCTTTTGGAGCACCTTGTCCTCAGACTTGGTTGCATTACAACATCCCAGCCTCAACACTGAATTCAACTGTTCAAGCCTTGCATCATAAATATCCAGCACTGTTTTGTTTCTCATTTCAGACTTCTTTCAAATCAGAGTCATACACCACAGAAACAGGCCCTTCAGCCCACCGAGTCTGTGCCAGCCTTCAAGTACCATATATACAAAATCCCATTTTATTCTCCCATATTCCTCTCAACTCCTTCCCCCACCCACCAGATTCTACCCCTCACCCATGCAACTAGGAGGGCAATTTACACAGCCAATTAGCCCACTGACCCCACACGTCTTTGGGATGTGTGAGGAAACTGGAGCACCCGCGGTCACAGGGAGAACGTGCAAACTCCACACACAGACAGTGCCTGAAGTTGGGATTGAACCTGGGTCACTGGAGCTGTGAGGCAGTAGCTCTACCCACTGCACCAGCCTCTTCCTAATTACACCTACCCCCAGACCCCTTTTGTTACACACTAACCTCAACCACCCTCGTTCAGTTGACCCACCATCCCTGCTGCCCTCACACTGTTGCTTTCGTCTCCTCTCTCCCTCCACCTTTTCACTGCAACTTACAACATTTCCCGGTCCCAATGAAGAGCCATGGAACTGAAATCTTCTTTGTAGATGCTGCCTGACCTACTGAGTTTTGGTGTTTTATTTCAGATTCCCAGCAACAACAGTATTTTTGAACTGGAAGGCAATAGAATACAAATGTTCCGTTCTAAAAGAGACCAGGGTGTGTATGTGCTCAAATTATTGAAGGTTGACAGTGTGATTAAAACTGACAGGATCCTAGTGTTCATAAATACAGCCCTAGAATGCACACGGAGGGAAGTTACACTGAATGAAAATCAAAACATTGCAGATGCTGGAAATATGAAAAAAAAGGCAGAAAATGCTGGAAACACTCAGCAGGTCAGGCAGCGTCTGTGGCGAGAGAACCAGTAAACTTTTAAGGTCAAGGACCCTTCATCAGAAGAGAGAAAAACCTCCTTTCTTTCCCAGATCTGAAGCGGTAATCATTTCCCTTTTCACAGATGGTGCCTGACCTTGGTAATTGGTTTATTATTGTCACACGTACTGGGGTACAGTGAAAAACTTCTGTTTTGCATGCCATCCATACAGATCATTTCTTCACATCAGTACATCAAGGTATTACGAGGGAAAAGCAATAACAGAATACAGAATAAAGATATTTATCTATTAGTCACATGTACATCGAAACACACAGTGAAATGCATCTTTCTGCGTTACTGAAAACGTGCTGGGTGCAGCCCGCAAGTGTCGCCACTCTTTCCGGCACTAACATAGCATGCCCACAACTCCTAACCTGTAGGTCTTTGGAATGTGGGAGGAAACCTATGCAGACACACGGAGAGAACGTACAAGCTCCTTACAGACAGCGGCAGGAATTGAACCCAGGTCGCTGGCGCTGCAATAGTGTTACGCTAACCGCGACACTGTGTTAGAGTTACAGAGGAAGTGCTGCAAGAAATATTTACAAGACTCTAGTTAGGTCACTGCTGGGGTCTTGCATCCAATTCTAGCCACCATACTAGATGAAGGTCCTAGAGAGGGTGCAGAGGGGGTTTACTGGAACCGTTCTGGATAAGGGCGATTTCAGCTACAAGGTTAAACACAAGAGGGGGTTGTTCTCCCAGGAGCTTGGAAGGTTGACCTAATGGGCTTATGATTGGAAAAAGGACAGAAGCTCTTATCAAGAGGACACACATTTAACGATTGATGTAGGGGAGGAACAAAGGATGCAGTTATTACCTGGAACTCACTGCTTAAGATGTCAAATAGGGCTTTAAGGAATCGAACACTTCAGTCATTTCTTGAAACCTAACAGACCCAGCATTTATTGATCATCCTTAAGTGCCACTTGAGAAGGTGGTTGGTGAAGCAGTTCCTTGAACCACTGTAGTCGTTCTGGTGAAGGTGCTTCCAAAGTCAGAGGAAATAAATTGCAGGGTTATGGAGAAAGGGGCTGGGATGGTGGTGGGGGGGGTGGGGTGGCTTGAATATAAGGCTATGCATAATGGCGATGTACCAAAAGGTGACACAGTGATCCCATGACCAAGGCCAGGACTACGTACAATTCGCTGTCCGCAGTCTAATAATGCTTTATACAATTTCGCTGCTCCTCACTTCAGCTCCCAGCCCCATTGCATTTTAAATGCCTGGACATCCTGCATTGCCATCTGATTTAAAGTTTTGTCCCCTCCCACCCAGTCATTCTCTCTTCTCCCTTCTCCCGTTGGGCAGAACATACAAAAACCTGAGAGCATGAACCAGAGTCAAGGACAGCCTCTATCCAGCTGTTATCAGACTCTTGAAGGACCTCTCATACACTAAAACATGAATTCTTGATCTCCCAATCTATCTCATCATGGCCCTTTGCACTTTATTTGTCTATTGGCACTGCACTCTCCTTAACACTGCATTCTGTTTTCTTTTTACTACTTCGATGTACTTATATATGCAATGATCTGTCTGGATAGCACGCAAACAAAAGCCTTTCACTGTATCTTATACATGTGACAATAATAAACCAATAAACCTAAATTCTTCCTGGCAACATCTCATAAGGAGATGTAATCGTTACTTAGGTCTGCACCCTTGGTAACGCAAGAGACACCCTGTTCAGTTTCCCTCTCCGCTGGACCAACCTATCATCCTGGATGGCCCTCAGATAGGTGAAGAGCTCGTCCATGGAAGGCGCTGGGTGATCCGAGGTACTGTTGTACATGCTCAGCAGTCTCGAGAGCTCCCCAACCTGCTTGGGTGACAGCATTCCGCCTGCAAGCCCTACAGGGGAATAGGAAAGAGGAAAGAGCAGCTTCTTACAACATTTCAGGGAGAGTCGCAGTGCTGAAATATAGCTGGGATTAGATTATAATCCACTATGATCTGTCCTGGCCTCTAGTTCAGAAAATCTGCCACTCACACGCTAACACACACCATCCCTTTTGGCAATTCGAATGCACAGGAATGTAAGCAGCTGCAGATAGCAGTGAACTCAGCCCAATATAACACAGGCACATCCCTCCCCACCATGAGTATCTACAGGAGGCGCTGCCTCAAGAAGGCAACATCCATCATCAAAGATCCCCACCACCTGGGCCGTGCCATCTTCTCAAAGCTACCATTGGGCAGGAGGTACAGAAGCCTGAAGTCCCACACCACCAGGTTCAGGAACAGCGACTTCCCTTCAACTATCTGTTCTTAGACCAACCTGCACAACCCTAATCACTACCTCAGTATAGCAACGTTATGACCACTTTGACTACTTTACACAACAGTGGACTTTTTTTTTTGTTTTGTTCTACTTGTGTTCTTTCTTGTATAATTTATGTTTAATTTCTGTTTTTCTTGTGAATGTTGTGTCCCTGATGCTCTGTACCTGTGGTGCTGCTGCAAGTAAGTTTTTCATTGCACCTGTGCACATGGACTTGTGGAGATGACAATAAATTCAACTTTGACTATCGTGTTGTCTCAAATTTAAAATAGTCACCATCATTTCCAAATCCCTCTACTACCTCGTCCCTCCTCCCTCTCTCTCTCTGCAACCTCCCCAGACCCTCAGAGAACTCTGTGCTCCTCCAGCTCCCGATTTCCTTCATTCCTACCTCTGGCAGCTTGCCGGGTGAAATTTGGCTGCTAACCTTCCTGCTTCACAGCAGTGCTTTGAGGGAAAAAATGGGCTGCTTTTGTCACTGGCAACTCTCCATCAGCATTGGCTCCTGAACTGAAGAGGTCACTGGGCCATTTCAGAGGCCGTTGAGGGACTCACACAGGCCCAGCCTGGTAAGGACAGCAGAGCAACAGCCACAAACTAAATAGGCTTTTGACAATCTGGAGGTTTGGGGGTCACCTTTACTGAAGGCAGCTCGTTCTTGCAGATTTATTTCCAATACAACTCCAATAATCCAACATCTCTGGGACTTTGATCATGCCAAATGAGCAGCTGTTCTAGACAACTGAATGTTACCCAACTGATATAACACAGTTCTCTTTTTACATAAGACAATTTTCCAGTGAGTTTAAAGGCAGCCGTAAATATAAAAGCCCTATGGAACCTGGCTCTGGCCACAAACCTACCCTTACACCTGACTTCTGCTGCTTCAGACCCTGAGCCCAGTCCGGGACCTGACTGGGCCAGACCCTTGGACTCTGGGTCCATACCTTTAACAACTGTGCCAGTACTTCCACGTACCTGATTTCTGGGGGAACTGGGGTGCAAACCCCCGCTGCATGTGGACCGACTCAGAGGGACCGATCTTCACCTTCTGCACAGCGCTGCTCGGGGGCCTAAAGCTTTGTGTGGTCGACAACTGCCCCATTGGCTGGGGCCTGACTGTCTCCCAGAGACTGGAGTGGTCTGGCACAACCGGAGATCCTGCTGGCAATGGGAAACATCTATCTTTAGAATCCGAGGACGGGCCACACTCTGGTCCCAGTGATAGGACGCGCTGCAGTGTGCTGAAGTAATTTATTTGTCCATTATTTGCAAATATCTGGCTGATATATGTACTGAATAATCCAATGTGTCAGGAATAGAAAAGGCCATCACCATGACACCTTGTTCATTGACCATTACTGTTCAGAAGGTCATTTGGCCCATTGACTTCCTTATAGTTCTTCAGCCCCATTCTCTTTCCCTGTACCTTCCACTTTTTCTTTAAACCTTTAAGTATTCATCAAGTTCTATCTTGAAAGCCCTGATTGGCTCTATTTCCACCAGACTTTGGGCCAGAGAGAATTTCCACTAAACAAACTGGGCCAGTGAGAAGTTAAACAGACACGAGAGACTGCAGATGCTGAAATCTAGAGCAACACACAAGATGCTGGAAGAACTCGGCAGGTCGGGCAGCATCTGTGGAGGGAAATGGACAGTCGATGTTTTGGATTGAGACCCTTCATCTGGACTTGAATACAATCTGGAAAGGTGGTGAGAGAAATTCTGTAGAGACTTCCAAAAACTGAACTGGATAAATATTTCAAGAGGAAATATTCTAGAGTGACAGGTAAAGAGCAGGAGATCTGGGAGGAATTGGAGCGCATTGGAAAAATAGGTGAGGGTACAAATAGCCTCTGTGCTGCACGATTTGACAATAAAACATTCAATCAAAACATGCACACACACCGAGACGGCAGTGCGTGACTGTGGAAGTGTAGGCCAGCAACACTCAGTCAAGGGTTTAGCAGGGCAAGTGTGAACTGGAGGTGGCTCAGAGATACATAGATGATAAAGGACACTTCCTCTTACCTTGCTGTGTTTCTGTACTGGGTTGTGTTATGTTGGAAGTCCCTGCATCCCCATTGGTATCCACAGGGTCGCTAGGTGATCGGTCCAAGAGCTTTCAGAGAGAATATTGCAGCTATAGAGGTTAAAGCACCGGAGACAGCTCCCAGATTTTCCTTCTGTGTTATCACCTCTGTCTAACCTGAGCAAAACCTCAAGCCAGGTTTCACCTTACCCCCACAGCAAGTCAAATCATTTTATTTCACCTAGCTTTTAGACCATAAGACACCGGAGCAGAATTAGACCATTCCGTCCATTGAGTCTGCTCTGCCATTCAATCATGGCTGATTTTTTTTCAAACCCATTCTCCCACCTTCTCCCCATAAGCCTTAACCCCCCTTACCAATCAAGCACCTATCAACCTCTGCCTTAAATACACCCAGTGACTTGGTTTCTGTGGCAATGAATCCACAGATTCACTGCCCTCTGGCTGAAGAAATTCCTCCTCATCTCAGTTCTAAAGGGACATCCCTTGGTTCTGAGACCCTGCCTTTCATTTCTTTATTCAAATCATTTCACTGACAATTTAAGAACATAAGAAATAGGAGCAGGAGTCGGCCATCTGGCCCATCGAGCCTGCTCCACCATTCAATAAGATCATGGCTGATCTGGCCGTGGACTCAGATCCACTTACCTGCCTTTTCCCCATAACCCTCAATTCCCCTAATATGCAAAAAATCTGTGTCTTAAATATATTTAATGAGGTAGTCTCTACCGCTCCTGAGCAGAGAATTCCACAGATTCACTACTCGGTGGGTAAAGCAGTTTGTCCTCATCTCTGTACTAAATCTATTCCCCTGAACCTTAAGGCTCTGTCCCCTAGATCTAGCCTCACCTACCAGTGGAAACAACCTTCCTGCCTCTATTTTATCTATCCCTTTCATAATTTTCTATGTTTCCATAAGATTCCCTCTCATTCTTCTGAATTCCAGCTAGTATAGTCCCGGATGACTCAATCTCTCCTCATAGGCTAACCCCCTCATCTCTGGAATCAACCTGGTGAACCTCCTCTGCACTGCCTCCAAAGCCAGCATACCTTTCCTCAAGTAAGGTTTAATAGTTTAATTAACTGATTAACTAACCCAGTAGGTTAACCAACCCAATAATGGGTAAACTAACTGATCGCTCACAGAATTGGTACAGCACACAAGGAGTCCATTCGTACCATCATCTATGCTGGCTCTTAGGAGGAACCCGTTAACCTCAACCTCATTCCCTCATTCTTTCTCCTAAGCGTTGGAAATTTACTCAACTCCCTTTTGAAAACCCCAATTGGCTCCATTTCCACCACCTTCACCTGTCTGAATAAGGGTCATTCTCCCTCCCCACCCCAAATCCCAACACGGATCCCATCTCCCAACATACATACTAGAATACAAGAACAAGGATGTAATGCTGAGGCTTTATGAGGCTTTCATTAGACTACATTTGGAGTAATGTGAGCAGTTTTGGACCCCATATCTAAGGAAGGATGTGCTGGCATTGGAGAAGATCCAGAGGGCGTTTATGAGAATGATCCCAGGGATGAAAGGGTTAACGTATGAGGGGCATTTGATGTCTCTGGGCCTGTACTCACTGGAGTTTAGAAAGATGAGGGGGGGATCTCATTGAAACCTACTGAATATCGAAAGGCCTGGATAGAGTGGACGTGGAGAATATGTTTCCAGTAGTAGGAGAGTCCAGGACCAGAGGGCACAGCCTCAGAATAGAAGGACGTCCCTTTAGAACAGAGATAAGGAGGAATTTCTTCAGCCAGAGGGCGGTGAATCTGTGGAATTTGTTGCCACAGAGGGGAGGTCAAGTCATTGGGTGTACTTAAAGCAGGTTCTTGATTGGTAAGGGTGTCAAAGGTCATGGGGAGAAGGCAGGAGAATGGGATTAAGAGGAAAAAATAAATCAGCTATGATCTAATGGCGGAGCAGACTCGATGGGCCAAATGGCCTTGCATGGCTGTACGTGGAGAGTCCACCTACCATCTGTATGTAGTACTGCAGCTCACTGCTCCGCGAGCTCTGGTCCTGCGAGGACTGCCCCCCCGACGAGTCAAAGCTGCTGTCTGGAGCTGTCCCACCCTCGCTCAGCCGCTGGTACTGAGTCCGTGCGCCAGCCTCGGTGTCAGTGAACGGGTGCTCGGCCAACTCCTCCGGGTGGGGGCCAGTAGCTGCAAGGAGAACATGGGGAGCAGTGAGCTCTCTCAGCTGCATCAGGGAATCCCCGGCACTGGCGCTAACAACCACCGGTTTTTTTAAGAAGACCGTGGAACACAAAGCCACAACTTCCAGATTCAGGACGCATGCCTGTAATGGAGAACTCGGACATGCGTGAGCCAGGGAGAGCACAGACGTGTGAGAGGAGTGCAAGGGAGAAAAAGGATGAAACAGAAAAACCATGAATTAAGAGAGAAAATGAGAGAAATAGGTCTCCCTACTGATTGATATTGTCCACACTTCTCACACCGGATGTTAAACTGAACCTGTGATTCTGTCTTGGCATTAAGATATCTCATGGAAGGTCATTAATAGGCCCTCACTTGCACCTGCAGATTAACAGACACAAGAGACGGCAGATTCTGGAACCTGGAGCAACTCAGCGGGTCGAGCAGCATCTGTGAGGGGGTGCGAAGGAACTGTTAATGTTTCGGGTCGGATCCCTGCATCCGGGGAGCCCTGCAACAGGTTATCAATCTCATTATTTAAGTAGGGGGTTCAATGTTATAACTGTACCTAAAGAGACACTGCAAGCTGAAGGGTTGTTCATTGAAACATGTCTGAGGGCTCAGAGCACCACACTGATGAAAGGACAACCAAAATGAGAATGAGTGAATCACGAGTAGAATTTGAAGTTTAATCATTGACGCAAGGGAGGGAAGACCAGAGTTGATTTGTACACAGCAAGCTCCCACAAACACAACAACACAAAACCCGGTGCCCCAGAATTAAACTACAGGGTCCTCCCCGGGTAAGGCAGGGATCCGCTCCTGTGAACTGTT
This sequence comes from Pristis pectinata, assembly GCF_009764475.1. Lineage (NCBI taxonomy): Eukaryota > Metazoa > Chordata > Chondrichthyes > Rhinopristiformes > Pristidae > Pristis > Pristis pectinata. The sequence goes on from NC_067440.1 coordinate 11,448,613, forward strand.
CGTAACCCAGACAGTTTGCAAGTGGGAAATGTGGCTGCGATCCGAGTTCCCAGGCGGCAGAAGATGCCTGGAGCCCCGCAGCAGCCGCCGGATCCATCCCGCCCGTCTCCCAAACTTTCACTCGCGTGTACGGGCTGTGCATGAGTTGGGCGTTCGTGACCCAGGGAGGAGGATTAGAGCAGAGAGGAGAAACGTTTTCCACCAAGAGGGTGCTGGTGGTGTAGAAAACACTCAGCACAGTTAAACAGTGCTTGCACATGTACTGGAAGAGCCGTAACCAGCAGGGCTAAGGACCCAGCATTGGGATTGGACAAAGTAGCTCTTTTCTCAACCACCAAGGATATGATGGGCCGAATGGCCTCATTCTGTGATGCTAATGTTCCATAGAACAGCACAGGAACAGGCCCTTCAGCCCACCATGTCTGTGCCGAACATGATGCCAAATTAAATTAAATCCCTTCTGTCTGCATGTGATCCATATCCCTCCATTTCCTGCATATTCATGTGCATCTAACAACCACTGTCGTATCTGCTTCCATCACCACCCCTGGCAGCCCATTCCAGGCACCCACCACCCTATGTCATAAATTGCCCCACATATCTCCTTCACACTTCCCCCCTCTCACCTCAAATGCATGCCCTCTAGTACTTGACATTTCTACCCTGGGAAAAAGACTCTGACTGTCTACTCTATCTGTGCCTCTCATAATTTTATAAACTTCTATCAGGTCTCCCCTCAGCCTCCGACACGCCAGAGAAAACAACCCAAGTTTGTCCAGCCTCTCCTTATAGCTCACACTCTCTAATCCAGGCAGCATCCTGGTGAACCTCTTCTGTACCCTCTCCAAAGCCTCCACATCCTTCCTGTAATGGGGCGACCAGAACTGCACACAATATGATTTGACAAATTTAGGCTTTGAACAGGTTGGTTGAGGGACAAGATATCCGGGGGTGGTGGGGGTGAGTGAACGTCAGTGACAGGCCCAGCTCCAACAGGGCAACAGTCCCCCAGCAGTGGCACCAGGGAGCATCCACTTGGATTAAGATTAAGGTTTCTTTATTAGTCACGTACATCGAAACACACAGTGAAATGTATCTTTTGCATCAAGTGTTCTGTGGGCAGCTCGCAAGTGTTGCCACGCTTCCGGCGCCAACATAGCACACCCACAACTTCCTAACCCGTATGTCTTTGGAATGTGGGAGGAAACCAGAACACCCAGAGGAAACCCACGCAGACACGGGAAGAATGTACAAACTCCTTACAGAAAGCGGCAGGAATTGAACACGGGTCGCTGGCGCTGTAATAGCGTTACGCTGGCCGCTACACTACCATTAGCTCCCCATTGTGGGATGTGAACTCACGGTTTGGCAGGGGAGGAGCAGCAGCATGGGTGGGGGGGCCGAGCGCACGGGGGCTTTACCTCGAATTGTCTCATCCATCTGTGGCTCGAGAGGCTGGAAGCTGGCGTGGCTGAGGAAGCTGTAGTTGAGGAAATGGCTGAGATCTTCCAAGCAGTGAGGGTTGGGCAGCAGTGGGAGCATCGGCCGCTGGTCTTGTGAGCTCGCTGTCACAGGCAGGCGTTCACTGCCACTGACGCAGTCGTCACCCTTGAGGCGGGGCTCCATCACTGCGCCATGGTTCCAATCCACGGAGGCGTGCCTGCTGGGCGGGTTGACTGCTTGATCCACGGTTGCCGTTGGAACTAGCTGCACTATGGGCTGCAAGGGAATGGCCCGAGGGAAGCAGGCGTTGGGGTTGCGAGCGTCCTGAGTCTCAGGCAGCTCTCCGTCCTCGATCCTTTCCCCGGAGGCTCTGTGGTCTGGAATCAGTCCCCGGGCACGGGGGTCGATCCCCTGCACGTCCCGGAACAGCTGCTCTGATCGATGCGTCGCGAACGAGTCCGCGGGGCCTTGGCCAGACGAGGAGAGCTTCAGCCGGTCGGTCTCCAAGGCGGGAGGGACGGGGCAGGATGAGAGATCGCCATCCGCGCGCACTCCGCCGTATGGAGCTCCCGAGGCAGACAAGCTCCTGTTCAGTTCTTGGTAGACAGGGACTTGGTCACAATGAAGAGCGGGTTGCTGCAGGAGAGAAACAGTGCTGCTAGAACAGGACCGAGATCAGCACACAAGGCACATGGGGTAGAAATAACCATTCTTTTATTACATCCCTACGCATCACAGAGTCATACAGCACGGAAACAGGCCATTCAGCCCAACTCATCCATGCCCACCCAAGCTCATCCCATTTGCCTACATTTGGCCCAAATGCCTACATTTGGCCCAAATCCCTCTAAACCTTTCCTATCCACATGTCTTTGAATGTTGTTATCGCACCTGCCTCAACCACTTCCTCTGGCAGCTCGTTCCATATACTCACCACCGCGTGCGTGAAGAAGTTGCCCCTCAGGGCCCTTTTAAATCTTTCCCCTCTCACCTTCAATCTATGCCCTCTAGTTTTTGGTTCCCTTTCCCTGGGAAAGACTGCTTGCATTCACCCTGTCTGTGCCCCTCATGATTTTTTTCATCTCTATAACGTCAGTCCTCAGTCTCCTAGATTCCAAGGACTAAAGTCCTAGCCTGCCCAACTGGTCCCTGTAATTCAGTCCCTCGAGTCCTGGCAACACTTCTGTAAACTTTCTCTGCACGGTTTCCAGCTTAATGAATCTTCTCTACAACAGGGTAACACAAAACTGTACACAGCCTCACTAATGTCTTGTACAACTGCAACATAACTTCCTAACTCAATGTCCGGACCAATGAAGGCCAGCGTGCCAAATGCCATTTTCACCACCGTCTGCCTGTGACACCACTTTCAGTGAACCATGTACTCCTAGGTCTCTCTGTTCCACAACACTCCCCAGGGCCCTGCCGTTCACTGTGGAAGTTCTACCCTGGTTTGACTTTCCAAAACACAACACCTCACACTTATCTGAACTGAAAGCCATTTGCCAATCCTCAGCCCACTTACCCAGCTGATCAAGAAACCCCTGTAAATTTTGATCACCTTTTTCACTGTCTACCATACCATCTATTTTAGCAGAGAAACAAAGGACTGCAGATCCTGGAATTTAGATGAAAAACAAATGATGCTGGAAGAACTCAGCAGGCCAGTCAGCATCCGTGGAGAAAAGCAGGCAGTCAACGTTTTGGGTCAGGACCCTTCTTTAGAACTGAAGATAGGGCAAGGGGAGCACAATATATAGGAGGGAAAAGCAGAGCAGTGATAGGTGGACAAAAGAGGGGAGGCAGGGTGGGCACAGGGTGGTGATAGGTAGATGCAGGTAAGAGATAGTGATGGGCAGGTGCGGGGGACGAGGGGAGAGCAGATCCACCGGGGGATGGGTCAAAGGTAAGGAGGAAAAAAGGGGGTAGGAAAAGGAGAGGAGCTAGGAAAGGGAAGAAAAGAAGAGGCATGGTTGGTGGTGGGTGGGGGGATACTTAAAGTGGGAGAATTCGATGTTTCTGCTGTTAGGCTGCAAGGTTCCAAAACAGAAAGAGGTGCTGTTCCTCCACTTTGTGCTTGAAATTCTCCCAGCAGTGGAGGAGGCCAAGGACTGACATATCAGTGATGGAGTGGGAAGGGGAGTTGAAGTGACCAGCAACAGGGAGATGCAGATCGCGGTTACGGACGGAGCGCAGGTGTTCTGCGAAACGGTCACCTGCTCTGCGCTTGGTCTTGCCAGTGTGGAGCAGGCCACATTGGAGCACTGAATGCGGTGATATTATGGGAGGTGCAGGTGAATCTCTGTCTCAGCTGAAAGGACTGTTTGGGTCCCTGGATGGAGGTGGTGTCGGGGCAGGTATTGCACCTATGGCGAGGGGCAGTGGAATGTTCCTGGGGTGGGAGCGGGATGGGTGGGGGGGAGGGATGAACGAACTAGGGAGTCGCGGAGAAAGCGGTCCCTGTGAAAGGCAGAAAGGGATGGGGAGGGGAAGATATATTTGGTGGTGGGGTCCCATTGGAGGTGGCAGAAGTGGCAGAGAATGATGTGTTGGATACGTAGGCTGGTAGGATGAAATGTGAGGACAAGGGGGGCCCTATCCCTGTTGGGTCTGGGAGGGGTGGGGGTGAGAGCAGAGGTGTGGGAAATGGCAGAAATACAGGTGCAAGCTCTCTCGACCACAGTAGGGGGAAGCCACGGTTAGTAAAGAAGTTCCTCCAGCATCATAGTGTTTTTCACCTATTTTAGCATCATCTGCAAACTTACTGACCATGCCTTGTACATTCTCATCTAAATCGTTGGTATCAATAATGAACAACAAAGGTCCCAGAACCAATCCCTGTGGCACACCACTAGTCACCAGCCTTCAGTCCGAGAAACATGTGGGCTGTCAAGGTTTATACCAACCCTCGATCACTCAATGTGGTGGTAATGAGTGATCAATGGTATCTCAACAGGCCATTTAAGAGGGATGTTAAGAGTTAACCTCATTAATGGCCCTCAAGCCAAACTGGGTAAGGGTGTCAGATTTCCTTTTCTGGAGACCGCATGGGTAGGTTCACCGTTATCTTTGACTGAACTTAAACCCCCAGCTGTAGGGGACCTTTGGCAATCCAGAGCCCCAGGCCAGTTTGGTAACATAATCACCATCGAGATCTAATGATGTGGGAATGATTCAAATTAATTATATCAATGGTTTCAATAATTGTCAATGAAATTAAAAGTTGCAAGAGTCCTGACTCTGAACCAAGTCCAATCAAGGCAGAGCAGTGATCAACAGTTAGCACAGAATGACCAGGGTTCACACCTAGACTTCCTTACAGCATTATACAGAGGCCGGCCCACATGTCTGATCCATGCCAATACCTCTCTTCATATGGGCTTCCATCACTCTCCATCTCTCCATACCCCCTCACGTTATCTGGCTTCCTCTTGGCAGAGAAGGTGTACAGCATTCTTGTCTCCATTGGTTGGGGCATTGAGTACAAGAATCAGAGAGTCACGTTACAGCTGTATAAAGCTTTGGTCAGACCACCACACTTGGAGTACTGTGTGTCGTTCTGGTCGCCCTATTACATGAAGGATGTGGAGGCTTTGGAGAGGGTGCAGAAGAGGTTCACCAGGATGCTGCCTGGATTAGAGGGCATGGAGTACAAGGTTGGACAGACTTTGTTTTATCTGGAGTGTCAAAGGCTGAGGGGAGACATGAAAGAAGTTTATAAAATTATGACAGGAATAGATAGAGTAGACTCAGTATCTTTCTCTCCAAGGTAGAAATGTCAAATATTAGAGGATTTAAGGTCAGAGGAAGAGAAGGAAATGCACAGGGCATGTTTTTTCTTCCCCCTCAGAGAGTGGTAGGTGTCTCGAACGGGCTGCCAGGGGTGGTGGTGGAGGCAGATAAGACGATTAAGAGGCTGTTAGACAGACACATGAATATGCAGAGAATGGAGGGATATAGATCATGTGCAGGCAGAAGGAACCTAGTTTAATTTGGCACCGTGTTTGGCACAGACCTCATGGGCCAAAGGGCCTGTTCTTGTGCTGTACTGTTCTGTGTTTGCGATCGATCCACCTCAGTTCCTCTTCTCAATCACTCGTAGGGACCAGCTTCACATCCTCGAAGCTCTCTGGGTGAGGAGGTCTCTCCCAAATTCCTCACTGGATTTATTTCTAACTGCTCCATATTTGGGTTACCCAGCCTGACCACTGTTGCTCTGTGGCCCAGTGGGTTATAGCACACCCAAGTGATTGTCATGCACTTTATATACAGGGTCAGGGTTTCTGATCCACCTTCCAGGCCCCCCCCAGCAGCCTCTACACGAGGACCCCCACACCAGCTTGAGTCCGTGCCCTGAATGCCTCATGATACCGCGGCCCAGGAAGACTGTGATAACCGTTGCGACGTCATACACTGCGGACAAGCTGGAAGCTCTCGCCTCCCTCCCCCACCCCCAGTCACCTACCTGCAGTTGCTGGGGGCCATGTGGGGTGTTTTCGGACATCAGCACCTTCAGCGCCTCGTTCCAGTGGGACTGCATCATGGTCTGCAGCTTGGACACCATCTCGCTTCGCTGCACCTCCAGCTTCCTCTTCACTGCCAGCAGCCTCCCAGTCTCCTCTTGCCCCTTCGCCAACCTGTGGGTAGGGGGCAGCGAGAGAAAGAGAGAGAGAGAGAATGAGAGAGCGAGCGAGAGAGCGAGCGAGCGAGAGAGCGAGCGAGCGAGAGAGAGAGCGCGAGAGAGAGAGCGCGAGAGAGAGAGCGCGAGAGAGAGAGCGCGAGAGAGAGAGCGAGAGAGAGAGAGCGAGAGAGAGAGAGCGAGAGAGAGAGAGCGAGAGAGAGAGAGCGAGAGAGAGAGAGCGAGAGAGAGAGAGCGAGAGAGAGAGAGCGAGAGAGCGAGAGAGAGAGCGAGAGAGAGAGAGAGAGCGAGAGAGAGAGAGAGAGCGAGAGAGAGAGAGAGAGAGAGCGGAGAGAGAGAGAGAGAGAGAGAGCGAGAGAGAGGGAGAGCGAGAAAGCGAGAGAGAACACGTGAGAGGGAGTGTGGGCAAGGGAGCGCTTATGAGGGAAAGAGCGAGAGAGAGGGAGCGCGAAGGATTTTATGCAGAACCTTTCACCACCTCAGGATTTCCCAATGAAGCACTCGTTCTGTTACGAAGACAATGTTGCAACAACATTGTGCACGGCACAAACCCACAGACAACAGTAAAATCCCCAGCGGTACAGTACCACAGTAGTTAAATTCCTGGACTAAATCCTGAGGTTTGGACCGATGACAGAGGTGGGAGTTCAAATCCAACCATGCAACCCAGGAATTTAAACTGGAGTAATTAAATCAAGCTCCAATTTAATTAACTAGGGCTGTAAACTAAATAGTGGGGGGGTTCAACAGACCGGAAAAGTATGGATAAAGTAAAAGGGAAGGAGAGTGCAGGAAAGGTTACTGAAGTCTCCAGAATAAAGAATAAGACAAGAGTTTAGAAAGGGATAAGGTTTTAACTTCAGGCAACATGGAGACAAATTTAAGAGGGGTGGTGAATACAGGTCTGAAGTGTTATAGTTGAATACAAGCAGTATACAAAACAAGGTAGATGAGCTTATAGTGCAGTTAGAAATTGGCAGGTACAACGTTGTGGGCATCACAGAGTCATGGTTGAAAGAAGATCACAGCTGGGAGTTCAACATCCAAGGATACACTTCCTATCGAAAAGACAGGCATGTGGGCAGAGGGGGTGGGGTGGCTCTGTTGGTACAAAATGAAATCAAATCCTTAGCAAGAAGTGACATAGAAGATGTAGAATGCTTGTGGGTAGAGTTAAGGAACTGCAAGGGTAAAAAGACCCTGATGAGAGCTATATACAGGCCTCCAAATGGTAGCCGGAATGTGGGGTTCCAACAGGCGGTAGAAAAGGCATGTAAAAAGGGCAATGTTACGGTGATCATGGAGGATTTCAATATGCAGGTAGATTGGGAAAATCAGGTTGGCACTGGATCCCAGGAGAAGGAATTTGTAGAATGCCTATCAGATGGCTTTTTAGAGCAGCTTGTGGTCGAGCCCACTGGGGAAAAGGCAATTCTGGATTTGGTGTTGTGCAAAGAACCAGATTTGATTAGGGAGCTTAAGGTAAAAGAACCCTTAGGAGGCAGTGATCATAATATGATAGAATTCACCCTGCAATTTGAGAGGGAGAAGCTAAAATCGGATATGTCGGTATTACAGTTGAGTGAAGGTAACTACAGAGGCATGAGAGAGGAGCTGGCCAAAGTTGATTGGAAGGGGCCCTTAGCAGGGATGACGGTAGAGCAGCAATGGCAGGAGTTTCTGGGAGTAATTCAGAAGACGCAGGATCAGTTCATCCCAAAGAAGCAGCAGCATTCTAAAGGGAGGATGAGGCAACCGTGGCTGACAAGGGAAGTCAGAGACAGCATAAAAGCAAAAGAGAGGGCACACAATATTGCAAAAATTAGTGGGAAGCTAAAGGATTGGGAAGCTTTTAACCAACAGAAGGCGACTTAAAAAGCAACAAGGGGAGAAAAGATGAAATATGAAGATAAGCTAGCCAGTAATATAAGAGAGAATATCAGAAGTTTTTTCAGATATATAAAGAGTAAAAGAGAGACAAGCTTGCACACCAGACCACTGGTAAAATGGCGCTGGAGAAGTAGTAATGGAGAACAAAGAAATGGCAGATGAACTGAATAAGTATTTTGCATCAGTCTTCACTGTGGAAGACACCAGCAACATGCCAGAAATTCGAGAGTCAAGGTGCAGTAGTGAGTGTAGTCGTTAGTACTGTCATTACTAAGGGTGTAGTTGCTAAGAAGGCGCTTGGGCAGCTTGAAAGGTCTGAAAGTAGGTAAGTCACCTGGAACAGATGGACTTCATCCCAGGGTTCTGAAGGAGGGTAGCCAAAGAGATTGTGGAGGAATTAGTAGTGGTCTTTCAAGAATCACTAGAGTCAGGAATGGTTCCAGGGGACTGGAAAATCACAAATGTCACTCCACTCTAAGAGGGAGGGAGGGAAAAGACAAGAAATTATAGGCCGGTTAGCCTGACTTCAGTTGTTGATAAGACGTTAAGAGTCAATTATTAACAATGAGGTTTCAGGGTACTTGGAACCACATGATAAAATAGGCCAAAGTCAGCATGATTACCTTAAGGGAAGATCTTGCCTGACAAATCTGCTGGAATTCTTTGAGGAAGGCACAGGCAAGATAGACAAAGGAGAGTTGGTGGATGTTGTGGGAGAGTCTAGGACCAGGGGGCACAGCATCAGAATAGAAGGGCATCCCTTTAGACCTGAGATGAGGTGGAATTTCTTCAGCCGGAGGTGGTGAATCTGTGGAATTCATTGCCACAGACTGCTGTGGAGGCCAAGTCATTGGGTTTATTTAAAGCGGAGGTTGATAGGTTCTTGATTAGTAAGGGTGAAAGGTTATGGGGAGAAGGCAGGAGAGTGGGGTTGGGAGGGAAAAATAAATCAGCCATGATTGAATGGCAGAGCAGACTCTGGGCTGAATGGCCTAATTCTTAAGGTCTGAGTTGCGTATCAGTTACGGTGACCATATAAACTGATGCACTGCAGGGAAGGAAACCACGACCCTTACCCAAGCCTGGGCTCAGATGCAAATCCAGCCCCAAAAGGGCCCCCTGAAATGATGTTGCAGGCAATGACAGATGGGCAGTAAATGCTGCCCACCGATGCCAGCATCCATGAACAAATAAAACAAACTCCCCCTGTGATAGAGAGTGCCTGGAAGCAGAAGCCAGGAGTGAAACCTCCCCTACCTCAGTTCATATCCCTCTATCACGTGCCGATGCTTCTTCTCGCGCTCCTGCAGTTCCAGTTTGAACTCAGCCAGCTGCTTGCCCATCTCGTGTTCGTGCTGTGTTGTCAGTTCCATGATCTGCTTCCTACATAGGAGATAATAAACTACAATAGTCTGTGGCAGCTGGAGTGGTTTGGCAGCAGTTAATCTTTTAATAATGAGCAGTCTCTGCTATGTTGTTATCCAGTGAGTGGGGAAGGTCAGGGTTCACAGAAAATTTATAACACACAAGGAAAAGATTCAGCCTGTCATGTCCAGTGGAAATGAGTGACCTAGAGAAATGGGGGCTATGTGGGAGGGAAGGGTTAGATAGATCTTAGAGCAGGATAAAATGTCGGCACAACATTGTGGGCCAAAAGGCCTGTACTGTGCTGTAATGTTCTAGCCTAATCCCATCTTCCAGCCATGTCCATAGCCCTACAGGCTCTTCAAGCACATATTCAAGTAATATTTAAAAGTTTTTGCTTCTCCCACCCCTCGGGCACCAAGTTCCAGATTCACAGCAGTGTCTGAATGAAAAATCTTTACAGGTCGATAGGGTGGTGAAGGTGGCATATGGCATTCAGGGTAGAGAATATAAAAGTTAGGACGTAATGTTGCAACTTTACGAAACACTCTTTAGGTCACAACTGGAGTATTGTGTGTGGTTCTGGTCACCACACTACAGGAAGGACGTGATTGCACTTGAGAGAGTGCAGAGCAGATTCACCAGGATGTTGCCTGGATTATTGGACTTTAGTTATGGGGAGAGATTGGATAGGCTGAGCTTGTTTTCCCTGGAGCAAAGGCGGCCAAGAGGTGACCTGATAGAAGTATACGGGATTATGAAAGGCAGAGACAGGGTAGTCAAAATCTTTTTCCCATGGTAGGGGTATCAAAAACAATAGGGCATAGGTTTAAGTTGAGAGGAAGGAGGGGATGTTTTCCTTTTTACAGAGTAGTTGATATCTGGAACATGCTGCCAGAGGAGGAGGTGGAATCGGATACGGTCACTACATTTAAGAGGCACTTGAACAGATGTGTAAATAGGCGAGGCATAGAAGGATACGGTCCTAATGTGGATGTGATGGGCAAAAAGGTTGGCATGGACACATTTCTGAGCTGTACAACTCTAATCACTCATTGCCCAGTGAACAACAGTCAGTGAGTGGGGGCAGCAGAGTTCACTCATTGCCCAGCAAGCAGGGAAGGTCAGGGCTCTTCTCCTGGTACAACCCTGCCTGCAGTTTTGTGAAGTATCTGGAACAGGGCTCGAACCCACCATACAGACTCCAGTGTGTGAACCGAGGCAATTCTTAAACTAGGTGGTTAACGGATAACCCCCAGCACCTCACTCATTGTACCTGTGCTGTTCCCGGATGGCAGCCATCTGACGGCTGCTGTCTTCATGTACGGTCGTCAGTCGCTCAGTCACCTGCTGCTCCAGGGCCACCTTGAACTCAGTCTCACTCTTGACCCTTTGTGAATCAAAGCGCGCCTGTGGAGGGACAGTTCATTACTTAACGTAACAGACAGGAGGAATGGACCGCCTGGAGCCTGCCCCACCTTGCAACAAGATCATGGGTGACCCTGTGCCTTGAGTCCACTTTTGGGCCAGATCCTCTGCTGGCCCATAAATTGATTGAACTTGGCCTTGAATATTCCCAACAACTCTACATCCACAACCCTCTGGAGCAGAGGGTTGCAAAGATTCACAACTCTCCCCATGACTGCGTGGGTTTCCTCCCACATTCCAAAGACGTATGGGTTAGGAAGTTGTGGGCATGCTTTGTTGGTGGCGGAAGAGTGGCGACACTCGAGGGCTGCCCCAGAACACTCGACGCAGAAGATGCATTTCACTGTGTTTCGATGTACATGTGACTAATAAAGAAATCTTGTCTTGTCTCCTCATCTCAATCCTGAGTGGCCAAGCCCTCATCCTCAGACCCTGCCCCTTAGTTCTAGGCTCTCTAACCACTGGGGAGCAAGCCTCCTGGCATTTTAAGTAGTCAACTTGCAAAGTGGCCTCATCCCTCTCCCTCTTAAGATGGAACCTCATCAAGGTCCAGCTAACAAGAACTGGTCGCTTTCAGTACGTTGGGGATGGGGATGAGAGAGAGACAGTGGCAAAGCCTATTGTTTTGAGAAATGACATACTTGCCTTGGTGTCAGCATGTTGACAATGCACTGGATTGATTTCTGGATGTGGGGATGGTCCCATGATGGACAATTACGAAGCTCACTTTACATACACCAGGGTTTAAAAGAATGGACATAACTCTTGGAATGGATTGGGTTGTCTATTGAGGAAAGGGTGGAGAGGATAGGCTTGTATCCAGTGGGGTTTGGCAGATGATTGAACCATATAAGACCGTGAGGGTTCTTGACGAGGTAGGTGAGGATAAGATGTTTCCTCTTGGAGGAGTCACTGTTTAAAAATAAGGGGTCACCCACTTAAGAAAGAGATAAGGTGAATCCTTCTCTGAGGGGCAACTTTTTCCACACGGAAGGTGGTGAACGTATGGAATGAGCCGCCAGAGGAAGTGTTGAAGCAGGTACAATAGCGTCATTTAAGAAGCACTTGGATAGGTACATGGATGGGCGGGGCTTGGAGGGATATGGGCCAAACACAGGAAATTGGGACTAGCTGGATGGACAACATGGTCGGCATGGACTCGTTGGGCTGAAGGGCCTGTATCTGTACTGTATTGCTCTATGACTCTCAGAGCATTGTGAGTCTTTTGAATACTTCCTCAAAGGGCAGTGGAAGCAAAGTTGTTTAATATCTTAAAGGTAGACAACAGAGTCTTGATAAACAGGGGGAGGTGAAAGGTTACCAGGGGAAGCCAGGAGAGCAGAATGGAGGTTACAATCAGATCTGCCACAATCTAATTGCGTGGATGAGCAGATTCAAGGGACCGAGCGGCCTACCCCTGCTCCTTGTTTGTATTTTAATCAGAGATGATCTCATTGAGACACACAAGGTTCTGAGAGGGGTCAGACATCGAGGAGATATTGACTCTCAGTGCAGTCTCTCAGGAAAAGGAATCACCCATTTTAGACTGACACCACAGCAATTTCTGGAGCGTTGTGGATCTTTGGAATTCTGTATCCATGGTGAGCTGCCACGGAGGACATTCAAAGCCAAGATCAAAAGATTTCTGGATGTCAGGGATACAGGGACTGGGCTGGAGAATGGTATCTCGAGGGTGGGGTGATCTTAGTGAATAGTCGAGGGGGTTGTGCAGTCTGTGGTCACAGCTCCGTTTTCTATGGATCTTAGAGTCATGGAGCTACATAGCACAGAAATAGACCCTTCAGCCCAATTCATCTATGCCGACCCAGTTGTCTACCTGAGCTAGTCCCACTTGCTGAGATTGGCCCATATCCCTCTATACCTTTCCTATCCATGTACCTGTCCAAATGTCCTTTAAATGTTGTAATTGTACCTGCCTCTGCCACTTCGTCTGACAGCTCGTTCCATACACCCACCATCCTCTGTGTGGAAAAGGTTGCCCCATTGAATTTCTCCCCCTCATCTGAAATTTAAGCCCCCTGGTTTTGGACTCCCCTACGCTGGGAAAAAGACCGTGACTATTCACCTTATCTACACCCCTCATGATTTTATAAACCTCTATAAGGTCACCCCTCAGCCTCCTATGTCCCAGGGAAAAAAAGCCCCAGCCTATCCAGTCTCTCCTTGTAACTCAAGCCCTCCAATCCCGGTAACTTCCTCATGAATCTTTTCTTCCTATCATTGTGCAACCAGAACTGCACACAAGTACGGTCTCACCAAGGTCCTGTACGGCTGTAACATGACATCCCAACCCTCGTGCTCAATGCGCTGAAGGCAGCTTAAATAGAGGTGGTTGAAGATACAGTTTTAGTGTTTAAAAAAAAGGCCCTCTACATTTTCTTGCCAGTGGAGAGAGACACAGCCACACATTCTTCCCGTGTGCACATTCCATTGGAACTTGCTGGCCATTCAGACTGGAACCCTGGCTGCCTCTCTCCCCTCACTGGTACAAGGAGTCCAGTTGTACAGGAGTTATTGATTCAGCCCGATACAGACCCAGTGCTCCAGCCCTGTGCAGCTCGATTTCACACCAGGCACCACGCCACAGGGGCAGCACACACTTCACCTTCACTAGGCTGAGCTCCATCTGCAGGTTTTCCCTGTCACGGCTGACCGTGTCCAGTTCGCTCTCCAGCCGCTGCATCTCGGTCTGGACAGCCGACAGCACCTGCTGCGCATCTTGCCCTCGCTGAGCCTCTCGCTGTGTGGCCGCCTGTTCAAAAGGTCAAAAAGGAATAGAGTCATAGAGAGATACAGCAGGGAAACAGGTCCTTCGGCCCAAAATGACAGTCCGTGCCAACCACCAACCACCATTTACATAAGTCCCATTTCATTTTGGAGACACAAGAGACTGCAGACGCTGGAATCTGGAGCAACAAACAATCTGCTGGAAGAACTCAGTGGGTCGAGCAGCATCTGTGGGGGAGTAGAATTGTCAATGTTTTGGATTTTGAACCAAAACGTCGACAATTCCTTTCCTCCCACAGATGCTGCTCGACCTGCTGAGTTTTTCCAGCAGATTGTTTGTTGCCCATTTTATTCTCCCCACATTCCCATCAACTCTCCCCAGATTCTACCCCTCACCCGCACACTCAGGACTATTTACAGCGACCAATTAACCCACTGACCCCGCACGTCGTTGGGATGTGGGAGGGAACTGGAGCACCCAGGGGAAACCCATGTGGTCACAGGGAGAACATGCAAACTCCACACACACATAACGCCAGAGGTCGGGATCGAACCGGGGTCTCTGGCCTTGCCAGGCAGTGGCTCTATCAGCTGCGCCACTGTGCCGACCACACAGGCAAAGGTCAGACTTGCCCCAAAGTCTAGGGTGTACCATTCCAGGTCACGGGAGGATGGGTAACCAGCGGATGCGGATTTAAGGTGGCTGGCAGTGAGAACCAGAGCAGGTGGTGAGGAGTGATGAAGATCATGCTGCCTCAGAATCAGGGAAGCAGAGAAAATTCTCCAGGCCACGGGGAGGAAAAGGACTGAATTTGAGAGCTCTTTCAAGCACGATGAACTGATTGGCCTCATCCTGTCCATGAAGGACAAGATGGTTTTAATCATATATATTAGAACATGGATTAGCGCCTGCTCCACCATTTGGTGAGAACATGGCTCGCATGAGTTCCACCTCTCTGCCCATTCCCATAACCCCCAATTCCCCTACAGAGCCGGTCTATCCATTGCCCCTCTATTATATACAAAGATCCAACCTACACAGCTCTCTGGAATTGGAATATTATTGCCACATGTACCAAGGTCCAGTGAAAAACCTGTCTTGCATACTGTTCATACAGATCAATTCATTACACAGTGCATTGAAGTAGTACGGGGTAAAACAATGACAGAATGCAAAATAAAGTGTAACAGCTACAGAGAAAGTGCAGTGCAAGTAGAAAGTGAAGTGCAAAGTCATAACGAGGTAGGTTGTGGGGTCAAGAGTCCATCTTATCATACGAGGGAACTGTTCAGTAGTCTTATAACAGCGGGTTAGAGGCTGTCCTTGAGCCTGCTGGTACGTGCTTTCAGTCTTTTGTACCTTCTGCCCAGTGGGAGGGGGGAGAAGAGAGAATGTCTGGGTGCATGGGATCTTTGATTACATTGGCTGCTTTACCGAGGCAGCGAGAAGTGTAGACAGAGTCCATGGAGCAGAGGCTGGTTTCCGTGATGTGCTGGGCTGTGTCCACAACCCTCTGCAGTTTCTTGTGGTCACGGGCAAAGCAGTTGCCATAGCATCCGGATAGGATGCTTTCTATGGTGCATCGATACAATGGGGACATGTCAATTTTCTTCAGCCTCCTGAGGAAGTAGAGGCACTGGTGAGCATTTCTGGCCATGGTGTCTACGTGGTTGTTGGTGGTGTTCACTCCTAGGAACTTGAAGCTCTCAACCATCTCGACCTCAGCACCATTGATATAAACAGGAGCGTGTGCACTGTCCGCCTTCCTGAAGTCAATGACCAGCTCTTTTATTTTGCTAACATTGAGGGAAAGGTTGTTGTCATGACACCATGTCACTCCCTCTATCTGCTTCTTGTACTCTGACTCGTCGTTCATTAACTACAGAGAGGAAATTCCTCCTTATCTCCATTCGGAATGGGTGACCCCTCATTCTGAAACCATGTCCCCCAGTTCAAGATCCTCCTACAGGAGAAACACCCTCTCAGCATCCAGCCTGTCAAGCCCCCTCAGAATCCTCTCAGTAAGGCCACCTCTCATTCTGTTTGACTGCAGCTGAGGTTGGAACTCTCGTAACTTTGGAGACTGCAGGTGCTGGAACCTGGAGCAGCAAACAGACTGCAGGAGGAGCTCAGCGGGTCGAGCAGCATGAACGGAGACACAAGAGACGGCAGATGGCGGAATCTGGAGCAATAAACAAACTGCTGGAGGAACTCTGCGAGTCAGGCATCATCCTGACCCACTGTGCATCCTGATGCTGCCTGACCCACTGAATTTCTCCACCAGTTTGTTTCTCATTCTTCCAACTTTGCTTGTTAAGCCAGTCTTCACTTTGGGATTTAATTCAGTGAATCTTCTCCTACCTTAAGTCTGCTTTCTACCTAGAAGGAAGCTCCCTTGCACTTTTAGATTGGAAACAGGCTTTCCTAAGGTTGGTATTGGAATTGGTTTATTATTGTCACTTGTACCGAGGTACAGTGAAAAACTTGTTTTGCATACCAATTGTACAGGTCAATTCATTACACAGTGCAGTTACATTGAGTCAGTACAGAGTGCATTGAGGTAGTACAGGTAAAAACAATAACAGTACAGAGTAAAGTGTCACAGCTACAGAGAAAGTGCAGTGCAATAAGGTGCAAGGTCACAACAAGGTAGTCCGTGAGGTCAGAGTCCATCTCATCGTATAAGGGAACCGTTCAATAGTCTTATCACAGTGGGGTAGAAGCTGTCCTTAAGTCTGGTGGTACGTGCCCTGAGGCTCCTGTATCTTCTACCCGATGGGAGAGGAGAGAAGAGAGAATTGCCATGGTGGGTGGGGTCTTTGATTATGCTGGCTGCTTCGCCAAGTCTTCATTCTAGGATTTAATTCAGTGAATCTTCTCCTACCTTAAGTCTGCTTTCTACCTAGAAGGAAGCTCCCTTGCACTTTTAGATTGGAAGCGGGCTTTCCTAGGGCTGGGCAGATTGAATACTACCACATACTTTAACCTAAATGATTAGCTGGTCAAATACATTCGGCTGCCTGAAGGATAAGCCAACACACACTTGACGTGTTGCTGCTAGTCCATGGGAAAACCCATCCCATCCTTACCATCTCCTTCTCGATCTCCTTCTGAAACTCTTCCTCGCGCCGGGCGCTCCATTGCTCCAGCTGCTTCTCCCGCCGGTCCCAGGCCTCCCGATCCTCAGCCAGCTGGGCCTGCAGGGCCTCCGCGCGCTTCTGCTCCTGCAACCTGCCGCTCTCCGCCTCATCGCGGTCAGCCTGCAGCTCCTGGCTGTGCTGCTGCTCGGCTTGCAGAGTCTCGCAGAGCTTGTGGGCCTCATCCTGCTGCGGGATTGGGAGGGGGGTGGGGGTGCAGAGAGACCACGTGACGTTCTACATTAGTTCAGAGATAAATCAGGTCATGCATTAGAAGATAGAGCACAGAATAGTACAGCACAGGAACAGACCCTTCGGCCCACCAGGTCTGTGCTGAACACCATGCCCAATTAAACATATGGGAACTGCTCTGCCCAAAACCACAAGAAATAGCAGAGAGCTGTGGACATTGCCCAGTCCATCACATAAACCAGCCTCCCCTCCACTGACTGCCTACACTTCCTACTGCCTCGGGAAAGCAGCCAACGTATTCGAGGATCCCTGCCATCCCAGTCATTCTCTCTTCTGCCCTCTTCAATCAGACAGAAGATACAATAGCTTGAAAGCACTCACCCCCAGGGGCTGAGGCCAGCTTCTACCCTGTTCTTATAAAATTCCTGAATGGACCTCATATACGGTAAGATGAAGTCTTGACCTCACAATCTACCTCATCATGACCCTTGCACCTTACTGTCTGCCTGCGCTTTCTCTAACTGTAACACTATATCCAGCATCCTGTGAAATGCAAAAGCCTGAAAGCACGTACCACCAGGTTCACGGACAGTCTCTATCCCACTATTGTAAGACTATTGAACAGTCCCCTGGTACGATAAGATGGACTCTTGACCTCACAATCTACCTCGTCATGGCCCTTGCACCTTATTGTCTGCCTGCACTGCACTTTCTCTATAACTGTAACACTATATCCTGCATTGTTATTGCTTATCCCTTTGTACTACCTCAAAGTACTTATGTTTTGAAATGATCTGTATAGATAGCTTGCAAACTAAGTTTTTCACTGTCTCCCAGTATGTGACAATAATAAACCAATACTAATCCCTTCTGCCTGCACATGATTCATATCCCTCCATTCCCTGCATATTCATGTGCTTATCTAACAGCCTCATGAATGCCACTATCATATCTGCTTCCACCACCACCCCTGGCAGCCTGTTCCAGCTACCTACCACTCTCTGTGTTTAAAAAAAAACTTGCCCCGCACATATATGCATGCCTCCTAGTATGTGACATATGTACCCTGAGGAAAAGATTCTGACTGTTTACCCTATCTATGCTTCTCATAATTTTATAAACTTCTATCAGGTCTCCCCTCAGCCTCCAACATTCCAGAGAAAACAATTCAAGTTTTTCCAACCACCCCTTATACTCATACCCTCTAATCCAGGCTGCATCCTGGTGAACCTCTTCTGAGCCCTCTCCAAAGCCTCCACATCCTTCCTGTAACAGGGTGACCAGAACTGCATGCATTTGCTCAAAGTTAACTCTTCCACCATAGCGGGGATGGTCAATGGACTAGGCAGATACAAAATGAGAGGGATTGACAAAATGAGGGGCCATTTTCCCCAGACTGGACAGTCTCACTCTAGGAGGCAGTGACTTGGGAGAAGGAATTGGCCACTGAAATTCTTCACACCAGGCATTGCCAATCTTGGCATCATCTTCCCCCAAAGGGGTGTGGATACTGAGCCACTGAGTATATCAACTGGCTGGTTTTTGGCCACCAAGGGCATCGGAAGATGTGAGGAAATCGGACGGAGAATTACACTTGAAGCATCACTCGGTACCGACTGGGGCCAACCTTTCCAAATTAGTTAATCGTAACTGGTTCAGTGACAGACACATTACGTTTGGCCTCAGTGTCCTAACAAATAGCAAGGGAATATTGGGCATGATTCCTGTCAGCCATAATTCAGTGGGCAGCAGTGCCTTTACTCACAAAAGGCCCCACATTCTAGTTGTGCTTCAAACTCCCAAGCATATAACCCAAGCTGGCACTGCAGGTGTAGATAGTGCCTTGGTTTGACAGCTCACCATAAAGCACTAACGCAATGGGACTGCCGGACTAAATTATGTGATCAAGTAATGGGACCGGAACTTTGAACCCATGAGGTCGGCCTGCTCCTCACTCAATCGCCACCAAAACTTTGGCAGCAATTTACGTTTTGAATACGTGCAGCCTCACAGCTCCAGGGACGCAGGTTCGATCCTGACCTCGGGCGCTGTCTGTGTGGAGTTTGCCCGTGACCGTATGGGTTTCATCTGGGTGCTCTAGTCTCCTCCCACATTCCAAAGACGTGCGGGTAAGTTAACTGGTTGTTGTAAATTACCCCGTAGTGTAGGGATGTGGTTATAAAAATTAAAGAGGAGTTGATGGGAATTCAGGGCCACACTGAGAAGGGGAGCGGAACTGGTGGGACTGCTCTGCTGGCAGCTTCCTCTGTGCCATAACAATTAAAGCAGCTGTTATCCTACAAGCTTTTAGTCAGCATTTTCCTTACCAACAAGCCCCTCTCCTTCTCCAGCAGTTCCTTCTCCTGTTGCTCTTTTGCCAGAGCTTGGGTTGCCTGGGATAAATGGTGCTCAAAGTTCAACAGTGCCTGAAAGGGAAGCAGAAACCCTATCACTCCTGACTGACCAGACACTTTCTTCCCTTCTTCTGAAGCCAAGCCCTATCGCCTAACCACATCTGCCAAGGGAACAGTACGTAGCCTAGCCTCCACCACAAGGAGATCCAGGGCACATACACGATGCAGTGATCCAGAGGCAAAGACCACTGATCCAAGGATATGAGTGTAAATCCCATTTGGCCAGCTGAGCAATTTAAATTCAAATAATTAAATAATTCTGGAATTTAAAGCAAAAGTCAGTCTCACCATAAAACTAATGGAGTGTTGTTAAAATCCATCAGGTTGACCACTGTTTACAGGGAAGGAGATCTGCCATCCTTGCCCAATACAACCCTACACATGACCCCAGGTACACAAGCATTGCTGCAATGTTCAGATCCCATGAACATACAAATGAAAAGAGAATCACCAAGGTGCTATTCAAACACAGTATGGCCCAGACTCCAGCAATTCCCTGGTACTTTGGGTATATTGCACCAACGTACTTCAACAGAAATCTAGATACACTTGAGGGCACAATGAGCAGAAGGATGAAGGGTCCAGACTCGAAACGACAACTGTCCATTTCCTTCCACAGATGCTGCCTGACCTGCCAAGTCCCTCCAGCATCTCTGTGTTGCTAAGAACAGAAGGATGCTCAGTTAAGGAGGCAGCTGATGACGACCATAAATCCACGTATGGACCATGAGGGCCAGAGGATCTGTACCTGTGCAACAGAGTTTGTGCATTTTCTACAGACAACTGCTGGGAAGTGTATTAGGATGCTAAAGGAGCTGTTTGTTGTTGAGAACCAAGTCATAATGGAAAGGAAAAGTCAAGGAACCTGGTGTAGCTGGAGAAGTTCAGAATGGGTTCAAGAACAGCTACTTCCCTTCAACCATTCAGTTCTTGAACCAACCGGCATAGCCCTAAACCTGCAATATAGCAACACTGTGACCACTTTGCACTAAAATAGACTGTACTTTTTGTTCTAATTGTATTCTTTCTTGTAAAAATTGCAAATAATTTATGTTATTCTTGTGAATGCTGCTTATCTGATGCTATGTGCCTGTGATGCTGCTTCAAGTAAGTTTCTCATTGCACCTCTGCATATATGCACTTGTGCAGATGACAATAAACTCGACTTTGAAGTTTAGACAGCAAGCTCCAGTGAACAGGGCACAAGGGCTGAAGTTCCACCAGCCACTGATAGTGGGAGATGATGGGGAAAGAATGAGACCTCATGGTGGACCTGTCACAGGGTTAGGAATTACACGTCCTTCTCTGCCCAACAGTAGCACCTCATCAGGAAGCACTTCCATACCAGGTCCCCTGAAGGGCTTCTCTGTCGGGGATCAGAGGCCCTACCTGTTGACGCTCACCACGTTCCCGCTCTACAGCCTCATGCTCCTCCTGCAACTGCCTCATGGCTTCAGACCTCTCCGCGTCGTGTTTCTTCCAGCCGTCCACCACCTTCACCAGGGTCTGTCGACGAGGCAGAAAACAAACACCAGTTTTACCACACAGGACACAAAAACACAGTGGAGAGTGCTGGAAAGAGCACAACACTGGGGCACATCTGAAGTGTCCTGAGTCCATCCTGTAAAGTATTATTTAAGTGGAGAACAACTGCAGCAAAGAGGGGCTTGAGGGTTCCTTGAAAGCTTGGCAGGTAATAATTAGCTGTTTATTCAAAGTGGTTAGAGTACGGTAGTCTTACTACTGTACAAGGCACTAGTGATTTAACAAAAGGTATTATTTCACTGGAAACAGTTCAGAGAACATTGACTTGGAGGAATTCACTAATGGAGGGATTGTCCTGCAAGGAAAAGTTAAACACGATGGGACCCTACCCATTGGAGTTTAGAGGAACAAGAGGCGATCTTATCGAAAGTTGTAAAATTCTTAGGGGATAAGGAAGGGTAAATGCTGAGGTGTCGTCCTCAGAGTCCAGAGCCAGGAGGGTGTGGTCTCAGGATACGGGGATGTCCATTTAAGACAAAGAATTTGGTCTCTCAGAGGGTTGAGATTGTTTGGAGTTCCTTTGCACAGAGAGATGTGGGGCAGAACCCTTGGGTATACTTAAGGATTGGATAGATTACTAACTGTTAAGAGGAAAGGGCAGGAAAATAGACTCGAGAAATGTTGGATCAGCCATGATCCCACTGAATGGCAGAGCAGTCTCCAAGGGTCAAGTGCCTGCTCTTGTTCCTACGAATGCAGCATTCCCTCACCTCATTGGAAGCAGCAGCCTAGATTTTGTGCTCAACTCTGGGACAGACCTTGAACCTAGAACCTTCAGACTCAGGCGACTGAGCTCCAGTTGACACTACAGTTCTTAACACCCCTAGATCACTATCACAAGATTGTCTCCCATCCCACTAAAGCAGTTCTGTGATTCCACAAGACAGGAGATGGCCACTCATCCCACAATGTCTATACTGGCTCCTAATAGGGCAATCCCATCAGACCCATTTTTCTCACTGACCGACAAATTAATTTCTCAAAATGCCTATCTACTTTGTTTTGGAGGCACTAATTGCTTCCACTTTCACCACCCTTACAGACATCAAGCTCAAGGTCAAAACTATTCTCAATGTTAAAAAAATTGCTCCTCATACCCCTTGTATCTTTCGCCCAGCAGTTTAAAACTGTCCCAGTCCCACCCCCACCCCAGTCCTTGAACCATCTGCTAATAGGAACAGCTTCCCTCAACCTCCCATCTGTAAACCCATCATGATCTTGTCCAACTCTATCAAATCGCTCAACCTTCTATATTCCAGTTTTTCCAGGCTAATTTTATAGCTAAAATCACTCATCCCTGGAACCATTCTGGTAAATCCCCTCCAGCCATTCTCGAGGACCTCTTCACAGAGTCATACACCACGGAAACAGGCCTTTCAGCCCAACTGAGCCACGCCAAACATGATGCCCATCTAAGTTAGTCCCAATTGCCTGTGTTTGGCCCATATCCCTCTCAACCCTCCCTATCCAAGTGTCTTTTACATGTTGTTAATGTACCTGCCTCAACCACTTCCTCTGACAGCTTGTTCCACATACTGACCACCCTCTGGGTGTAAAAGTTACCCCTCTTTTACACCCAGTCTCTCCACTCTGACCCTAACCTATGCCCTCTAGTTCTTGATTCCTCAATCCTGGGGTAAAAAAGACTGCTTGCATTCACCCTATCTATGCCCCTCATTGTTTAATACACCCCTGTAAGATCATCCCTCACTTTCCTACATTCCAATGAATAAAGTCCTAACCTGCTCACCCTCTCCCTATAACGGTCCCTCGCGTTCCAGCAACATCCTCGTAAACCTCCTCTGCACTCTTTCCAGCTTAATGCCAACTTTCCTACAGCAGGGTGACCAAAACTGAACACAATATTCCAGAAGCAGTCTCACCAACACCTTGTACGACTGCAACATAACATCCCAACTTCAACCCGAAGCATCGACTGTCAGTTTCCTTCCATAGATGCTGCCTGACCCGCTGAGTTCCTCCAGCACTTTTTGTGTTATCCCAACTTCTAAACTCAATGCCCTGACTGATGAAGGCCAGCATGCCAAAAGTCGCCTTCACCACCTTGTCTGCATCCTTTATAAAGGTAGATAAGCAGAACTGGATATCAATACAGCAGTCATGGGATTACTGCAAATGTTTATACTGATGGCTGAAGGAAACGGTTTAAGATGTTGTCGTACCTTATCCAGCTGTTCAATCATGATGTCCTTCTTTCGGTCAGCTGACACTGCCACAGCCAACTGCTGCTGGAGTTCCAGGATCTTGTTCTGTAGGATCTGAATCTGTTTCTCACAGTGCTGAGATTGAATGGGGAGAGAAAGCATCAGAGCACAGTCAACATGCTTGATCCCCGGAGGCAACTGAGAAAGAAGCACCAGAGAGCCCTAAGGACAGGCAGGAGAAACTGGACATCGACTATCAGAATAGGTGATTCAGGAACTCATGATGCAGATTGGTTTTTGTTTTTTGGGGCAGGGGGGTGGTGGAAGAGAAGGGAGTTAAATCTGCATTTATATAGCACTTTTTGGAACTTCAGCCACTACAGCAGGACAACCAATTTGCACATATTAAGCTCTCAAATAACAATGAGCACCTGAATAGATAATCTGGTTCAGCAATACTAGTTGAAGGATAGATCTGCGCGGCCATTGATAATACACTGCAGAGCAGGGTGAACACATCTAGATTATAAAGGGAACCTAAAGGGTGGTTGGAATTAAAAAATGCAGGCTTCAGGTCACAGAGCGGTGCAAATGGGTACAGATTTCAAGAGGAAAGCTTGCTACGAGAGGCCTACGATATGCAAAGTGAACACATAAAAGCAACAAACAACCTGCTGGAGGAGCTTAGCGGGTCGAGCAGCATCTGTGTGTGTTGGGGGGTGGGGGGGGGGGGTGGGGTATGTCGACATTTTGGGTCAATACCCTGCATCAGGACATCACAGATACTGCTCGACCCACTGAATTCCTCCAACAGATTGTTTGTTGCTCCAAATTCCAGCATCTGCAGTCTCTTGTGTCTCCATTGTACATATAAAAGCATGCGCAACAAAGCTAGAGCTTGGGGAAAGCATTGATAAGTCCCTAGACCTCCAAATCCCATCCAGCTCTCTGTTTAAAGAATCACATCACATATTTCTCACTACATGCGAGACCATATGGCCTATTAAATCTATGCCAGCTCTTTGACCAATCCCACCAATCCTATTCCCCAATTTACTGAGGACATTTACAGTGACCAATTAGCTGCCAACCCGAATGTCGCTGGGATGTGGGAGGAAACTGGAGCACCTGGGGTAAACCCACACAATCACAAGGAGAATGTGCAAACTCACACACACACACAGCACCAGAGGTCAAGATTGAGCCTGGGCCCCACAGGATGTGAGGCACCAACTCCGCGTGAGGTAAAACATCCAACAGAATCATCTGCAGCGAAAAGTGGAAGACACATTAAAACAGGTACAAGTTTTGGCCTGGTTGGGAATATCTTTACTCAATTCACAACTACATGTAGTGTCAGGGTTGGAGAAGTTATTCTTACGATTCTTCATCAAATTCATACTCGAGTATCAGAGAAGGCTGAAATGCCTTACCGGATGGGGTCTGAAGATTTTTGCTTTGTAACAATAGATCAACATCGAGGCAAATGACATACAACTTTATAAAACACTGGTTAGGCCGCAGCTGAAGTGCCGTGAACGTTTCTGGTCACCAGAGAGGACACGAGAGTGCTGGAAAGGGTGCAGAGGAGATTCACCAGGATGTTGCCTGGGATGGAGCGCTTTAGTTATGAGGAGACACTAAGAGGCTGTGTTTGTTTTCCTTAGAGCAGAGGAAGCTGAGGAGGGAAGGTGATAGAGGTATACAAGATTATGAGGCCATAGATAGAATAGACAGTAGGAACGTTTTCCCCATAGCAGAGGACAAAGGTTTAGCATAACGGGCAAGACGTTGAGGGGGGAAGCAGAGGATGAATATTTTTCACCCAGAGAATATTGGAATCTAGAATACACTGTCCGAGTGCGTGGTGGAGGCAGGTACTCTCATCACATTTTTTTTTAAATCTGGACGTACTCGAATCGACAAGGCATAGAAGGCACAGCCCTCCCACCACCGACAGCATCTGCAGGAGGCACTGCCTCAAGAAGGCGACATCTTTCATCAAGGATTCCCACCATCTGAGTCATGCCCTCTTCTCACTGCTACCATCAGGCAGGAGATACAGAAACCTGAAGTCCCACACCACCAGGTTCAGAAGCAGCTATTTTCCTACAACCATCAGGTCCCTGAACTGATCAGCACAACCCTAACCCTACCTCAGCAAGGGAACACTATGGACCACCCCTTGCACTACCGTGGACTTGTCTCTGATTGTGTTTTGTTTTTGCACTAATGTCTTTGTTTAGCACACTTTTTTTCCTCTTCTTTCTTGTATAATTTGTATTCCGTGTGCTGTCTGTACCTACATGCCTGTGATGCTGCTGCAAGTTTTTCATTGTACCTGTACCTCACTGTACTTGTACATGTGGCAATAGACTTGACTTAAAGGCTATAGCTCAAGTGATGGTAAATGGGATTAGTGTAGACATACTCAATGGTCCACGTCGGCATGACGGGCCAGTTTCTGTACGACAATCTCCAGCTTTTCAAATCCAATGAAATAAAGGAATAATTCAACAAAATGGTGGCTAGGATACCAGAAGAAACTCTTCTGCTCCTCCTGCTGTGTGTCCAATGTAACAACAAGTTGCATTTACATCAGCCCCAGTGAAACAATCACCAAAACGCTTCACTGAAACAATAAAAACTTAAGCTGCACAACAACGTACCAGACCGGTTAGCATTGTGTTTTAAGGAACATTGCGAGCGTGGAGAGAGAAATAAGGAGCCAGAGAGGCTTAAGGAGACAACTCCAGACAACCGAATGTATGGTTGCCTACAGTGGAGGCACAAGAGGCCAGAATTGGATACCTCTGCTCCTCCAAGTCTCCGAATTTTGAAATCAAAGAGGAATCTCATATTAACCAATGGGAAATCTCAGGGACAATTTTCTGCACAGCATTGTACACAAGGATAAGGGATTTAAGGTTTCCAAGAATCAATGGATTGGTTTGTACTAAACCTATAAGAATTCAATCATTAAGCCTCTCAGCAAGCATCATGAAAGTCGTTTGCACGGACTGCAAACAACTCGTCAGATCTCCCTTATTCCACATCTAAACCACTCAAACATTCCAGTCTGCAACTCACTCCAGGTACCTATTATCGTATAATAAGCTACCCAAAGTGCAATATTAGATTCTAACCTATAACTCACTCCCAGATATCAGGTTATTCCATTTATAAGCTCTCCAAACCCCTCAGTAAGACTCTACCCTGCAGCTCCCTCTTGGGTCTGTTACTCTTTATATGAATCCCTCCCTTGAACCCTCTTGATTAGATTCAAGTCAGTGAGGGAGATCTGACAAGTTACCTGCAGTCCATGCTCTTTCATGATGCTTGTTGAGAGGTTCTGGTATCTGTTATTTTAAATATAAATATCTAAACTCCTTGATTAGATTCCAGCCTACAACTTACTCTGGATATGTTATTCAGACATGCCAGGTCAATAAAAGGATAGACATCACTTTCGTCTAATGAAGTGACTGAGCTTAAACAGAACGGATTCAATTTCAGTGGTTACAAAGGGTTTTTGTGTAGTCAGGCAGGGCACATTTGCCTATGGGTGTGTATAGGGATTCGTGCTCAGTTTGGTGTGTGGATGGGGAAAGGTTAAACGTCAGTCAAAGATGAATTTTTAAATGAACCAAATTCAGAGCTACGATGTACACCTGGACAAATCAGAAGATAGGCTGAACCACAAGCTCCTTGTGACCCTTATCACAAGCCCGATCTAAGCCTCCCAGTCTGCCGAGGGAACATGACTCACAAGCTGCTCCTGGACTGACAGCAAACATCAAGGGGAGGAGACTGGAGATCTGGTCTGCTTTGTAAAGAAGATTAGTGGACAGATTGGCTTTCTAAATACAACCAGCCTGCAGGCAAGAGAACCAGGGGTTCAAGCTGCTTAGAGCCACGTGAGGTAGTTCACGATTACCAGCAAGGTCAGAGCAAGAGTTGCTGGTGGTGGGGAAAAGGGTAAGGAAGAGCGACGCAGAGAGGAGGACTCGGATTTACAACACACGTGATCTTTCTGCCTGCTGCATCCATGGCAACCATAAAACAGCTGTTTAGCCGTCTTCCACATCTGTTATGGCTCCTCCTCATCCAGATACTTTTTAAATACTGCCTCCACCTGTCTTTCTGGCAGCAGGTTCCTGACTTTCACCTCTACTTGGGCGGAAGAAAGTTCCCTCACCTCTCATCTAATCCATCTACCAATGACCTTAAACATAAGCCGTCTAGTTGATCGAATCATTGAAATGTACAGCACAGAGACGGGCTCTTTCAGCCCCCCTCATCCATGCTGACCGTGATGCCTACCTACACTAATCCCGTTTGCCTGCATTACACCTGTATGACTCCACTCCTTTCCTATCTGAGTACCTGTCCAAATGCCTTTTAAACGTAATAGTGTCTGGGTCCACGACCTCCTTTAGCAGCTTGTTCTAAATATACACCACCCTGTGTGTGAAAACTTGCCCCTCAGATCTCCTTTAAATCTCTCCTCTCTCATCTTAGGCCTGTGCCCTCTAGTTTTAGACTCCCCTGCACTGGGAATAAGATTCTATCTATGCCTTGCTTCTAAGGAGAATAGGTCCTCACCATTCACTCCAGCCAGGCCTCTCAGTTTTATACATCTCAAATAAATCTTCCCTCAATCTCCTTGCAAAGAAAACCAGCCTGGACCTGGACAGTTTCTTCTCCTAATTACTACTCCCCAGCCCTGGTAACATCCGTGCAAGTTTCCTCTGCACCCTCTTGTGTTATCACATCCTTCTTGTAACGAGATGACCAGAATAGTTCACATGACTCGCACTGTGGCTGAAGTTATTGAAACAGGGCCTCCCTGCTATTGCATTATAATCCTCACTGATAGCGTATCCAGTTTGCCACGTTAACTACCTGGTCTACGTTATTGCAGAGCAGCTTCCTTTCCCCCAAACCCTGGGCTTCTGCCCCGGCGTGACTAACTCACCAGATTAACCTTTGAATTTCACAGGACTGGACAAAGTTTTCCATAACGCATTTCCACATTGTTTGGCCAAACCTCAACTCAAGGCACCAACTGTCTGTGATGCAAATAAGAGTCACATTGGAGTGACGTCACCCCCTGAACCAATTCCTCTCCGCTCCAGCCCTCACCAGCTTGCAACCCGACTTTTGTCCCACTGATGATCAAGTTCAAAGTCATCGTGGGCCATAACCTTTGACGGACAGAGACCTCCCAATTCACAATGCCATACACTGGAATCAAACAACCTGCACTCACAGCTGATCAGAAATCCACGTGAAACTTCTCAGGAATTCAGCTGCATCAGTTCCATGAAACCCCACATAAAGTCTCCAGCTACGGGAACATACACTTTGCTCTCAGAGCTTCAGAGTGGTTCAGACAACCTTGCCTGCTGACCCCACATCATTCTCAAAAACCCAGGAGGACCAGCAAGGTTCAGTAGATATCTCACCAGCAGAGCTGTGACATTCTACCACATCCACTGGCTGCTGGGCTTGCAGCAGACTGGGCCCCGAGTGCCAGAAACTCCTTCCCTCCTTTCAGACTCTGCTTTAAGCCTAAACTCCCAATATCTCCATGCATGCTTAACTCTAATTTGACACAAGCTGCTGGAGGAACTCAGCGGGTCAGGCAGCATCTGTGGAGGGAAATGGACAGTCAAGACCCTTCTTCTGGACTTGTGGCAGAAATTGAGAGGCCTGGCTGGAGTGATCAGTGAGGACCGATTTTCCTTAGAAGCAAGGCCTAGATAGGACAGATGGAATCTTTTTCCTGGGGCAGGGAGTCAAGAACTAGAGGGCACAGGTTAAGGTGAGAGAGGAGAAATTTAAAGGAGATCAGAAGGATGTTTTCACACAGAGGCTGGCCCAGATGAAGGATCTCGACGCAAAATGTCATCTGTCCATTTCTCTCCACAGATGCTGCCTGAACTGCCGAGTTCAAGTTCAAGTTTATTGTTGTCATAGGCATACATAGACAGGGTAGACGTGCCACGAACTTAGCTTTTGCAGCTGCGGCAGAAAAGTACGTTAGAAGACAAGGACAAACACAAGTTCACATAAACTTAAATAACATCAGTTATACACAACATGTGTGCCAAGTAAACAACAAACAAACAGAACATAGTTCCTCCAACAGCTCATTCTTTCCACTGCAGACAGATGTCAGCATCTGCAATCTCATGTCCCCTTTAGTTTGATAACACTCCTTTTTAAACCGTCTTGGGGTTTGTTTCACCAGATTAGAGGTGCTGTTCAAAGTTGCTGTTGAGAATTAGAAGAGGTCGGGTTTTGAGGGTGGAAGGAGCTTTGCTAAGGAGCACCGTTCCTTACCTTTCTCCTCGTACGCTCTTTGTCAAGAGTGTCCTTCAGGATCTGATACTCGTAGAGGGAAGATTCAGCTGCTGGCCCCGCCCCCAGCCGCATCCGGGAATACCGGGGAAAGAGCGCGGCTTCGTCCAATCCCAGGATGGGTGCTGGCGGGGACGCTGATATCTCCTGGAACGGTTTAGCACTGCAGTGGGAAAGCAGGTGGGTCAAGGTCACCGAAACCAGCCATACCAAAGAGTTGGACTGAGAAGCAAATTACGAAGGAGTATTTTCACCAGAACGCCAGAAGCTGAGGGGCAACCTTATAGAGGCTCATAACATTATGAGGGACATAGATATTCAGGGTCCTTTTCCCAGGTCCAGGGAGTCTAAACTAGAGGACACAGGTTTAAGATGAAAGGGATGAGATTTAAAGGAGATCTGAGGGGTAGGTTTTTCCACAGAGAGGGTGATGGATGTCTGAAACAAGCTGCGGAAGATTTATAAAGTGAAAGAAGGCAGATACGATTACAATGTTTACAAGGTGTTTGGACAGGTACTTGGATAGAAAGGGTGTGGAGGGATATGGACATAATACGGGCAACTGGGATGAACACAGATAGACATCATAGTCAGCATGGACAAGGTGGGCCAAAGGGCCTGCTTCTGTGCTAAACGATTCTGTGATTCTAGTGTGGATCTCAAAAGCTTTGAACATAGCAGTAGTGTTCAACTGTTACCTTGGGCTGTTCCTTCAAGGCCATTCCTCAGGTAATCCATGGGAAAAGTGGTTTATATGGATGACCGGGTTGGATTGTTGGGAATTTCACTCGCCGAGCGGCTCTCATGGTTATGCCACCCGTAGGTGCTCACAAGGGATTTAAGCTGACAACGTCTAGCTGACACCACTCTCCTTACAGCACAGGACAGGAAATAATGGGATCGAGTGACTCTGGAGGACAGCAGTGAATGACCGCAGGGCAGCACTGTCATCTGAAAGGCGGCAACTCCAAAGCAGTAAACTGAGGCCAGATGGACGGAGAGTGTCCCACAGTCACTGCTGGGAGAAGAGCACATGGAGGTCTACACCCACCCACCTCTCCAGTGTCCAGGGGTCAAAAGACAAGTCAAGATCACTTTGCTGGTTGTGAGAGCTTGCTGTGCAGAATGGCTGCCAGGATTCCTACATTTCAAAGGTGCCTCACAGCTGCACAGTGCTCCTAGCAACATGCTGGGCAAATGCAAGGCTGCACCATCCAGCGGACAGCTGCCTCCTTATCTCACCCTCTCCCCAGTAGAGGGACTTCAGAGAGGGCCAGGCGATGCCAGGAGCTCTCTGATGGAGGTCAGTCCATGTCACAAATGGAGTTCTGGGTGGCAGAGGACGTGGGGCGGGAGTCTGGAGAGTTGGTCAGCATGGAATAATGAACAACCAGGTGTCATCAACCCGAGGAGAGAGACCCCTCACCCACCCCGTCCCAAGGTCTGGTTAAAAGACCCCTCACCCACCCCGTCCCAAGGGCTGGTTAAAAGACCCCCTCATCCACCTAATCAGAGGGTTAAGTAAAAACCCTGCATCTACACCAAGCTGGGGCCCAGGCTAAGACCCCCCCACCATCTGAGCAGGGTCTTGAGTAAAGCCCCTCCCCGATCCCAGGTAGGGAACACTCGCAACCCCCCCCCCCCCCCCCCCCCCCCCCCCCCAACAGCAGACTGGTTTTCAGACCCCTTCACCCACCTGAGCAGGGAGCTGGTGCAGTCGCTCTCAAATGAGTCGTTCCCCCTCCGCTGCTCATCGGCCGGACTGACAGCGTCATTCCCTGCGGGGAGGGCACACGTTTTTACCCGAGGGTCCTGCCAAGGAGGAGAGTTCAGATGGACTGCCCTCCCCCACGTCCCTCTGCTCGTGTCCTCTTATCTCCGGGGTCTTGGGCAGCTGCCAAGGATTACTGAATCAGCCACTCAACCCATCCGAACATAGAACAGTACTGCACCGGAACAGGCCCTTCAGCCCACGGTGTCTGCGCCAACCATGATGCCCATTTAAACTAATCTCACCGGTTTATACTCGGTCCATACGCCTCCAGTCCCTGCACATTCATGTGCCTGTCTAAATGCCTCTAAAAAGCCACTCTCGTATCTGCTTCCACCACCTCCCCTGGCAGCCCAGTCCAGATACCTACCACTCTGTAAAAAAAAAACTTTTGCATCTCCTTTAAACTTTCCCCCCTCACCTTAAAGCTGCGCCATGCAGTAATTGACATTTCCACCCTGGGGAGAAAACATTGACTATCTATGCCTCTCATAACTTTATAAATTTTGGTCACGTCTCCCCTCAGCCTCCGCCGCTCCAGAGAAAATAACCCACATTCGTCCAACCTCTCCTTGTAGCCAATGCCTCTCTAATCCAGACGAACCTCTTCTACTCCCTCTTCAAAGCCTCCACATCCTTCTTGTAACCTCATCCATGGTGGGGGCCAAAAAGATCCAACCAGCCTCACCTCCCTTCCCACATCTCCAAAAACCTTGCAGGTTTTTACTGCTGCTGTATTGCACCACATCTTGTCTTCCTCCAACTGTTTGTTAACTACGATGAGGGTTTCTGGCTCCACCACTCAGCAAGTTCAAGACCCCTACCACTTGGAGTGAAATTTTTTTCTCCTCTCCTCTCCCATCAAATCTTTCCATCAATTAACACCTAACCACCACCCCCACACCATCCCTCCCAGCCCAAGCTCTCATCCTTTCACAAGCAAGCCCACTAACAGTAAGTGACCTGTTTCCCTTCACTCACCCTGCCCCACCCAAACCCCAATCATAATTCTTATCCCAATCGTTACTGAATCCTGGCTCCCACAGTCGGTGCCAGACTGCCATTGGAACCATGCTGAGAATTGTTCTAGTGGCATTTTGATCAGCTATTCTACTGTGGAGTCACCATAATCCCATCATCGTAATATTCATGGGGAGGTGGACTAGGTGGGGGTGGGGGTGGGAGGCAATGTAGACACGAGCTTGGGTTCAAGAAAGAGACATCCACTCAGCCTCCCCACCACCACATTCCACCAAATGGGTACTGAGGCCAATTCCCAGAAGAGATTACCCAACCAGACCTGGGAGGGAAGGAGCCACTTCGGTCACAAGCATCCCCAACCCTCAGGTCAACAAAGCCACAAAGGAGGTGGGGCAAGCAAACAGAGACCACGAGGTTGAGGGGTGGGTGGGGGGAAAGAAGGACACAGCATTTACCCTGTGCTCACCTTTCCCTACCTCCCTACCATTGTGAAGAAGCAGCTAGATACTCACTATCGGTGAGATCCTGAGAGAACTTCAGCATGCTCTGAAGGTGGGATCGTACCGACTCCAGCTCCGAGATGTGCCTGGATCCAGCCTGAGGCGGGGAGAAACAAACGCGAGTCAGAGAAATAGAGTTGTGTTCAACTCCCACAGTAGTGCCGTGGTTATACAGAAACATTACAAATAGACACTGGAGTAGGCTGTTCGGCCCCTTGTACCTGCTCTGCCATTCGATAAGGTCATGGCCAATCTTTCATTTCAGTACATTAACGATGAGGAGTTAATGTGCAAAACTCTACTAATTTGTATCTTGAATATACTCAACTTAGAATCCTTTGGTCTGTTGGATAGAGTGATCCAAAGAATAGTTTGGCACTGTGACACCTGGTTCTCGACACTCACCAGAGAAAACGTTCTTACACCTACTTTTTGAAGCCCTGCAAGAATTTTATAAATGTCCCTTCTCATCCTTCAAAACTCGAGCATGGGCCTACTTTATTTAATCTGTCTACGTAGGACAATGAGCCATCGTCCCAGGAAGGAATCCAGTGAATTGTCAATGCATGCTTTCTACTGCAAGTATGTCCTTCCTGAGGTAAGGAGACCAGACCTGCATTTAACATTCCAGGTGTGGTCTGACAAGGGCTGTATATAAATGCAATCCACCTCTACTTTTAAACTGAACTTCTCCTGCGATACAGGCTAACATACTGTTTTCCTTCCTAATGACTTGCTGAATCTGCAGGAAACCAGTGTTTCATGTTTCATATACAAAAGCACTCAAGTCCCTCTGAACAGCTACATCTTGCAGTCTCTCAATTAAAAATACACACCGAGCTATCTTTTCTACAAAAGTAGATGACCTCAGATTTTCCCATTATATTCCACTACTCATCGCCATACCCATTCACTTGACCTGTCTACGTCCCTCTGACGTCTCTCTGCATCCTCCTCACAGAACACACTGCCATCCAGCTTTGCACCTTCAGCATACCTCTGACTCCCTCATCCAAGTCGATTGTGAACAGCTGGGACACCAGCAACAATCCCTGCAGCAACCCACCACCCACGGTCTCTCAACACTCAAACAAATGTTATACAGCACGGAAACAGGCCCTTCAGCCCAACTCGTCCATGCCGACCAAGATGCCCACCTAAGCTAGTCCCACTTGCCTGCATTTGGTGTACGTCTCTCTGAATCTTTCCTATCCATGTACCTGTCTAAATGTCATTCAAACACTATAATCATAACTAACTCTAAAGCTTCCTCTGGCAGCTCGGTCCACACACCCACCACCCTCTATGTGAGAGGGTTTGTTTTCTGTCTGTTAACCAATCCTCAACCCACACCAGTACAGTACCCTCTATTTTTTTTTATAAAGCCTTGAGCAGCACCTTACCGAGTGCCTGCCAGAAGTACAAATACACCACGTCGACCTGTTCACCCTTATCTGTTCTGCAAGCTACAGCCTCAAAAATTTCCGCATTTGTCAAATAATAGACTTTGCCCATTTTCTGTGGCCTTTTACCATTTCCTTCAGAATAGATTCCAGCACTTACAACACTACTAATGTTAAACTAATTGATCTATAATTACCCATTTTTTCTCTCTCTCTCTCCCCACATAAACAATGTGGTCATGTTTGAAGTTTCTTGTCTGTGAGAACCATTCAAGAACATATGGAGTCATCTTTCCAGCCCATTAACTATAGACAGGACTAAAAGTCAGCAGAATACATTCAGATCCCCAAAAAGGCAAATTCAGAATTTAAATAGTGAACACAAAACTGACAGATTCTGGTCAAAAACCCAGCAGCTTCAACAATTTTCTTTGAAGAAGGAATTTTGCCATCTTGGCTCGGTCTAGGCACACAATATTCCAGCATTAACTCCTGCCTTTTACCCGCAGTCACAGAATCTTTACAGAGGAAGGCCATTCAGCCCTAGTACATGCCACGCTTTTAGAAGCAATCCCACTATTCCCTATAGCCTTGCAAGTCATTCTGAAGTGCCTTATCCAAATTCCCATTGAAGACATCGACAATTCTGTTTCCGCCACTCCTACAGACAGTGAGCTCCAGTGTTAAAAACAAGCTGCTGGAGGAACTCAGCTGGCCAGGCAGCATCTGTGGAGGGAAATGGACAGTCGACGTTTCAGGTTGTTCCAGTGGAGTTCCACTGATTAGGCAGTGCACAAGATAAATGCTTTCCCTCATGTCACCCCCATGTCTTTCCCCAATCACTATCCTCTACTGGCCCCCTGTTCCTTGAGTCATCTGCTAATGGGATCACTTACCCTCTACTGATATTGATTGAATGGGGTAAATAAAGTATTAGTTTGAGGTTGCCATTTTAACTAACGTTCATCTTGCTTTGACTAAAATGTTTCCTTGCCAGTTGCCTCACTGAATTTCCCCTGGATTCCTTGGCAAATGGCTGTGTTGCAACAGTAGATTATGCACTCTCAAACAGAGAGTGGTGGGACTCAGCCAGTTCCATCACGGGTACAGCTCTCTCCACCGTCGAGGACCTCTACAAGAAGCGACGTCTCAGGAAGGCGACACCTATCATTGGGGACCCCCACCATCTGGGCCATGCCCTCTTCTCGATGCTGCCATTAGGCAGGAGGTACAGGAGCCTGAAGACCCACACCTCAAGGTTCAATAACAGCTTCTTCCTCACTGCTATCAGGTTCTTGAACCCACCTGACTATATTTCATTGTCTCTCCTTCTCTCAACTTTCACTAACGCGATTTATTTGATTGTTTATTTTTGCATGTGTATGTATAATTTATGTAACTAATGTTTGTCATATCTATGCTGCTGCTACAAAAAGCTAATTTTCATGGCATTCCTACCCCGTGTATAATGCCCATAACAATAAACACGGCAGCATACTGAGCAGCAACGGGCTGGTGTGATGACTGTTAGAACCATAGAATACTACAGCACAGGCCATTCGGCCCTTCTAGTCTGTGCCGAAATATTCCGCTAGTCCCATTGACCTGCAGCCCAGTCCATAACCCTCCAGACCTCTCCCGTCCATGTATCTATCCAATTTATTCTTCAAACTTAAGAGTGAGCCCGCATTTACCACCACAGATGGCAGCCCGTTCCACACTCCCACCACTCTCTGAGTGAAGAAGTTCCCCCTAAAGCTTTCCCCTTTCACCCTAAAGCCATGTCCTCTCGTACTTCTCTCTCCTAATCTAGGTGGAAAGAGCCTACTCGCATTTACTCTGTCTATACTCCATCAAATCTCCCCTCATTCTTCTACGCTCCAAGGAATAAAGTCCTAACCTGTTCAATCTTTCCCCGTTGGGAGAGGTTCAGGTTTACCTTTGGCCCACTACTGGTTTCCACCCTCGTGGACAGTCTCTGGGTCATCTCCATAGCCAGCTCCTCCACATCTGGTGGTGCAAAGCGACCGGCAGAGCCCGTGTCCTTGGTGAGGCGGGAGGGCCCCGGGGGTCGGGAGGCAACGAGCTCTGCAGCTGCCGATCTGGTCCCTGGGGCGTCCTCCTGCGACTGGACGAAGGTCTGAGGCTCAGGGATCCCGAAGCAGTGCCTGTCGGTGCTGAACGGTCGCAGGCAGGGTGCGTGACTGCGCTCTGCCACCTCTCCTTGCGCCGAGGCTGCAGCACGTCTCGAGGAGGAAGCTGGACTGGACTCGGCGCGAGAGGCGTCCTTTGCCAAGCCCCCCCTGACGACGCGCTTGCCCGAGGACTCCCAACGTGTGCCCGTGGGGCCCTCTCCCACTTCGAGACCGGGCCGCTGTTCCAGCAAAGGGCTGCGGTCGGTCTCCAGCTCGCGGCTGGTCTGCAGCGAGGTGTACAGCCTGGCGGTGACCTCGACGAGGAGGAGACCACGGTTCGTGGGCTGGCGGGCAGCGACCGGGCCGAGGCGACGGTGACAGTGCGGTCGAAGGCGGCTGAAGCTCGGGCAGACCTCGGGCTGGCTGGGGCAGAGCCGGGGGCGGAGAGCGGCAGGGGCTCCACGTCGCTCATCAGATCCTCGGGTCGGATGGGGCAGTCCATCTCCTCACGCCGTCCACTCCGAACCAGGCGGAGACCTCTCCGTGGCGAGGACCGATCACGGTCTCAATCCTGTCGACAGGACCCAATCGAAGATGAGAAGCTGCTGCCTGACTTGCCCTGTTTGCATCTAAAACTTGTTCGTGGGATGAGAGTGTCACTGGAAGAGCTGAACCGCCTCCCGAGTGGAGGCGAGGGAAGGAGACCTGTGGGGGTCTCTGCCCCCACACTCCCTCCGGTCCCAGGACTATCCCTTCACTGCTGTCCTGTCTCCCCAGTTCCACCCCTCCGGCTGCTCAGGGTTCCTGAAGGGGTGAGAGTGAAAGGGGGGGGGGGGGGGGGGAAGCGGGACTGGACAGGACGAGGGGGTGGGAGATGGGACTCCCTCCCCTCCTCCCCTCCCCCTCCCCTCCCCCTCCCTCCCTCCTCCCTTCCCCTCCCTCCTCCCTCCTCCCTTCCCCCTCCCCTCCCCCTCCCCTTCCCCTCCCCTCCCCTCCCCCCTCCCCTCCCCTCCCCCTCCCCTCCCCCCTCCCCCTCCCCTCCCCCCTCCCTTCCCCTCCCTCCCTCCTCCCTTCCCCCTCCCCTCCTCCTCTCCCCCTCCCCTCCCTCCTCCCTTCCCCCTCCCCTCCCTCCTCCCTCCCCCCCCTCCCTCCTCCCTTCCCCTCCCCTCCCTCCTCCCTTCCCCTCCCCTCCCTCCTCCCTTCCCCCTCCCCTCCCTCCCTCCCCTCCCTCTTCCCTCACCGTCCCCTCCCTCCCCTCCCTCTCCCCTCCCCTCCCTCCCCTCCCCTCCCCCCTCCCTTCCCCTCCCCTCCCTCCTCCCTTCCCCCTCCCCTCCCTCCTCCCTTCCCCCTCCCCTCCCTCCTCCCTTCTCCCTCCCCCTCCCCTCCCTCCCTCCCCTCCCTCTCCCCTCCCCTCTCCCCTCCCTCTCCCTCCCCTCCTCCCCCTCCCCTCCCTCCCCTCCCCTCCTCCCTCCCCCTCCCCTCCCCTCCCTCTCCCCTCCCTCTCCCCTCCCATCCCCTCCCCTCCCTCTCCCCTCCCCTCCCTCCCCTCCCCTCCCCCTCCCCTCCCTCCCTCTCCCCTCCCCTCCCACCTCCCTCTCCCCTCCCATCCCCTCTCTCCCCTCCCTCTCCCTCCCTCTCCCCTCCCCCCCTCTCCCCTCCCCTCCTCTCCCCTCCCCTCCCTCTCCCCTCCCTCTCCCTCCCTCCCTCTCCCTCTCGCCTCCGGTCCCGGTCCCCGCCGGTACCTGCCTCCCGCTCCGTCTCCATGGTAACCGCCGCTCCCGCCTCATGCCCGCGCACCGCGCAGGACCCCAACCGTCAACCCGCGGGTGCCCGCCGCACTGCCTGAGCCGCTCCCCACGGTGTCTCCCCACCCACTCACTCACTCATTCACTCCCTCCCTCCCCCCCCACTCACTCACTCACACACACCCCCCCCCCCGGAGATCCACCGGGGGGAGGGTCAACGGGCGCCGCACGACGAGAGGACAGGAAGGCCCCCGTCACAGGCTGTCCAGCGCGGCGCCGGAATCCGGAGCGACGGTGGGGTGAGTGAGGGAGGGAGGGGGTGAGGGAGGGAGAGGGAAGGAGAGGGGATAGGGGAGGGGGAGAGGGGATAGGGGAGGGAGTGGGAGGGGACGGGGGGAGGGGGTGAGGGAGTGGGAGGGGGTGGGGGGAGGGGGGGGGAGGAGGAGGAGGGAGGGAAGGAGGAGGGGAGGGGGTGGGGAGGGGGTGAGGGGGGGGATGTGGGAGGGGGAGGGGAGGGAGGGGGGGAGGGGAGGGGAGGGGGAGGGGGGGGGATGTGGGAGGGGTGGGGGAGGGGGAGGGGGGGAGGGGAGGGGGGGAGGAGGGGGGGAGGGGAGGGGAGGGGAGGAGGGGGGGAGGGAGGGGGTGAGGGGTGAGGAGGAGGGGAGGCGGAGGGAGGTGAGGGATGGGGGAGGAGGAGGGAGTGGGGGGGAGGAGGAGGGGAGGGGGTGAGGGAGTGGGAGGGAGGGGAGGGGTGAGGGAGTGGGAGGAGGAGGGAGGAGGGGAGGGAGTGAGGAAGTGGGGGGAGGAGGAGGGAGGGGGTGAGGGAGTGGGAGGGGGGATGGAGAGAGAGGGGGAGGGGGATGGCGGGAGTGGGAGGAGGGAGAGTGGAGGGGGAGGGGTGTGGGAGAGGAGGAGGCAGCGGTGGGCCGGGGCCCGGGGGGGTTCCGCCGCCCCACCCCCAGGACGTTTTCAACAGCTCCTCGTCGTCATCGGAGCTGCTACTCCCGCACAGCAAGATCCCACCGCTGTGATGTGACCGGGGGCGGTTCCTGGGGGAGGGGTAACGTGGGGGAGTGAGGTGGGCTTTGGAGGGGAGGGGTGGTGAGAGAGAGGAAGGGAGGGGGTTGGAGGGGAGGCAGGGGTGAGTTGGAAGGGGATGCAGAGGGGTGGCGGGGTGGAGGTGGGAGGGAAGGCAGGGCAGGAGGAGGGTGTGGAGGGGAGGCAAAGCAGGGGGAAGCTGGTAATTGATTTATTATTGCCGCATATACTGAGGTACAGTGGAAATCTTTGCGTGCCATCTCCAGGCAGATCATTCCATACATAAGTACGTCGAGTTAGTGACAAAGGAAAAACAGAATGCAGAGGGGTGGAAGCGTGTGGAGAAGGGGTAGAGGGGGAAGGGTTGGAGTGGGGGGTGGAAGGGGTAGAAGGGAAGGGGATAAGGGGGTGCAGGAGGCAGGGAGGAGATGGATGAGGTGACGGAGAGTAGTGACAATCCCAGAACACTGTCAGACTCTTCCATCATTTCCCCTTCCTGATGTTTTACGTTGAATATATAGTGATGAGAAATTGGCACGTTGCCAGGGCTGGTAGTGTCCCTCCCATAAAACATTGACACTACATCACCATTCGGGATGTATGGGTGCGTTTGACCGTAAGCTTGGTCAGAGAGGGAGTCGCAGAGGAGGAGAGAAGAGCAGAGATCTTTAGGGAGGGAATTGGGGCCCAGGCAGCTGAAGGCATAGGCACCCAGTGGTGGAATTCGGTGTGTGATCAAAAGTCTGGAACTGGAGGAGGGCAGAGGTCTGAGGGGGTGGAGGACACTGTAGGGTTTTTATTCATTGGTGTTCTGGGATGTGGATATTGCCAGCTAGATTGTCATTTGTTGCCCTTGAGAAGGTGTGGGTTAGCTGCCTTCTTCAACCCCGTTATCTCATTTCAAGCATTCCGATCAGAAACCATCTCTGACTTCCATTAACCCATTATAATTAATCCATTCATTGCCTTGCAGGTGTTTTAACTGGAATTCCATTGAAACTTGCCATGGTTCCTTCTTAGGGTGTGAAGGTTGGAACAGGGAAAGGAGAGTTGGAACAGGTGGGCTTGTCCCAGAATTGGAAAGTGACACACAGGAGCGTTGTGAAAAGTAAGTCCTGAGCTTGTCTTTTGATTGTTGTGAAGGGGATATTGTGGGAGGTTACCACCTATCATGACAGTTAGAACAGGCACTGCAAAAAGTCTTGATTTGAAACTCTGTGAGACAGCTCTCTGTGTACTTGGCACTTATATTCACTGACCATTGATGGACGAAAACCCATTCACCTGTTGAAGGTTCAGCTGACAGTTGCTGGCTTGGAAAAGATGTGAGGGGAGTGCTGCACTGTCAGAAGTGCCACTTTTCAGATGAGATATTAAACAGATCCTGTGTCCCCTTCTTGGGTGGGTTTGCATTTATTAGGAGCAGTGTCAGTATGTATTTATTTATCTATGTCCTGGTCAGTATTTATCCCAAAACCAACATTGCTCAAGGAGAGTATCTGCTCATTATCACATTGCTGTTTAGAGGAGCTTACTGGGTGCAAACTGACTGCTGCATTTCCTCCGTCAGCGTCCGTGCATCGAAAAGTATTTTTATTTCATTTTATTTATTTCTTTATTTGTCATTGTACTGTTGCAACAACAACACAACGAGATTACGATGGCACTCCTTTGCCTAATAAAAACCAAAACAGTAAATTGATAAGAGCAGTTATAACTACAAAATAAAACAAACATACTTACACAAATATAAAGTATTAAAAAAAATAAGAAGGCATTGTGCAAATGAACCATAATAATGATAATCAGCAACATATCAATATCAATGATGAGTCCAGCCAGGAAAGGGGGGAAGACATAGTATGTGTATGTATCTATGTATAGGAGATGTCAGTCCACGTTCAACAACTTAACAGCTTTGGGGAAAAAAGCTGTGTTCAGTCTTGTAGTGTGTTCATGTATTGTCCTGTATCGCCTACCAGAGGGGAGTAGTTTAAAAAGGTGGTGAGCTGGTTCTTGAATGATGTTTAAAACCCTGCTCCGACATCGAGCCTGATAGATGTCCTCCATTGCTGGTAACTGAGGCCCAATGATGTTTTGGGCCGTCTTGATGACCCTCTGCAGAGCCTTCTGCTCCTTCCTAGTGCAGCTGGCATACCAAGCAGTAATGCTGTATGTCAGGATGCTCTCCACTGCACACCGGTAGAAGTTCACCAGAATGTTCTGAGACAGTCTGGCTCTCCTCAATTTCCTTAGAGGCCTGAAAGGCACCTCAGATCTCTGTTTTATCATATTAAACCAACTTTCTCTCTCGCTCACGCTCTCTGTGCTTTGTCTCCCACCAGATGACGGTTCACAATCTATACATCTTTGATCGGAACGGAGTCTGCCTGCACTACAGTGAGTGGAATCGGAAAAAACATGCGGGCATCTCAAGAGAACAAGTGAGTAGCATTAATGTGCCCGTTGGTTTAACTTCATCCCTTACAAAGACCCTGACTCTCTTGTATATCCTTATGGACTCAAAGGGCTCCTTCTGTGTCTTAGCAGCTTACAGAGCAATCCCATCCCCCTCACTAATTTTCCCTGTAACATCTTCTCCCCACATTCCCTCCAGATTCCACAACCCACTCTAGGGGCAATTTACAGCAGCCAATTAACCCCCCCCAAGCAGTGCATCTTTGGAATATGGGAGGAAACCGGAGCACCCGACGGAAAGCCACACGGTCACAGGGAAAATGTGCAAGCTCCACGCAGACAACGCCGGAGGTCGGGATGGAAGCCGGGTCTCTGGAGCTGTGAGGCAGCAGCTTTACAAGTTGCACCACCATGTCAACTCCTGGCTATGATGCCTCTGACGCTCACCCATCTCTCCTCATGGGTGCCATTCCCTGGGTCCCAGTTCTTGCACATCCCAAATTTCCCAAAGGAAGAGGTTGTGGCCTTCACCCGGTCCTGTTGCAATTCTGACAGGGATCGTGTTAGAACTTTGACCCAGCAATAGCTGAAGAGAGGGTGTTCTTTTGTCCATGTGTATGTAGTAATGGAGGTCACAGGCAGGGGAATGCTAACCTGGCACCATTGGTAGTCTGCCACTTTGCACCCTGTAACTGGTACACGTTGCAGTGAGACTCTGGCTGGAGGGGAGCACATTTAGCCTCCAAGTCTACCAGTCTAACTCCTGCCCCAAATAGTTTTGAGTTTCTTATTCCAGCTGTTCTCATCCAAATCCACTGGAATGATAAGCTCACCGACTTCAGTCTCTCTCCAAGGCCAACGTCCCCAGCACTGAGGCCCTAACTGCACTCAGTTGGATCCATT
Source organism: Pristis pectinata (assembly GCF_009764475.1). Taxonomy (NCBI): domain Eukaryota; kingdom Metazoa; phylum Chordata; class Chondrichthyes; order Rhinopristiformes; family Pristidae; genus Pristis; species Pristis pectinata. The sequence continues at coordinate 11,490,840 of NC_067440.1, forward strand.
GCTCACAGACCCAACTCTCCGTTGTGAAAAGAGATGACCAAGTGGTGTGCTGCAGGGATCGGTGCTGGATCCACGGTTGTTTGTCAGCTATATTAACGATTTGGGAGTGGTGGCATGATTAATAAGTTTGCGGATGACACAAAAATCAGTGGTGCAGCGGACGGTGAGGAAGTTTGCTCGAGATTACAGCAGGATCCAGATCAACTGACAAGTATGAAGTGATGGATTGTGTGAAGTTAAACCAGGGCAGGACTTGCCCAGTAAATGACAGGGCTCTGGGGAGTGTTGTAGAACAGAGACTGAGGAGTACAAGGGCATCGCTCCCTGAAAGTGGTGACACAGGTAGGCAGGGTGGAGAAGAAGGCATATGGCACACTTGCTTTCATTGTACAGGGCACTGTGCACATCAGCTGTATAAGATGTTGGTGAGACCGCGCTTGGAGTATTGTGTGCAGTTCCGGTCGCCCAGCTATAGCAAGGACATCATTAAGCTGGAAAGGGTGCAGGAAAGATTCATGAGGATGTTACCGGGACTGGAGGGCTTGAGTTATAAGGGGAGACTAGATAGCTTGGGGCTGTTTTCCCTGGAGCGTAGGAGGCTGAGAGGTGACCTTAGAAGTGTATAAAATCATGAGGGGCACAGATAAAGTGAACGGTCAGTCTTTTTCCCAGCATAGGGCAGAGATTTAAGGGGAGAGGGGAAAGATTTAAAGGGGACCTGAGGGGCACATTTGTCACGTAGAGGATGGTGGGTGCATGGAACAAGCTGCCAGAGGAAGTGGTAGAGGCGGGTACATTTACAATTGACAAAAAACATTTGGACAGATCATAGATAGGTTTAGAGAAATGTGGGCCAAAAGCAGGCAGACGGAACTAGCTCAGGAAGGCAACTTGGTTGGCATGTATGATTTGGGCCAAAGGGCCTGTTTCCATGCCATATGACAAGGTGAACAGAGGAAACAACTCGAAGTAATGACAGCCTTCGTGAAAGAACGCACCCTTCCCACTGACTCTCAGGAATCCCTGGACTGTGCGCTCAAAGCAGCATCGGGTTGATGTTGAGGGCCTCGTGTCTGTGCACTGAGCAGGCACCTCCCAAACCCATCAGGAACCTCCTGCCCCATCCGTGGAGGAGTTTGTGGACCACCACAGCACCTGCGTCGTCATGAATCAGACATTGCCAAAGCAGCAGCAAGCCACGTGCATTACTGCCGCTCCACACTGCAGCTCCAAAAGAACAGAAAATCTGTGACAAGCTGCATAATCAGAGTGGAAGGAATTCATTCCAAATCCCAGGGAACTCATCCAGCCAGGTGATAAATATTCCAGGGAGACGCATGCAAGGTTTCGACCCGAAACATCAACAGTTCCTTTCCTCCCACAGATACTCCAACAGAGTGTCTGTGGCGTTAAATATTCCACCAAACTCCTAGCTCGAGATTTCCGGAGGGTGGAAAGGCTGTGAGATGAATTATACAGCCTCTTATTCTTTTAAAGCTGTGGTGTCTAGGTAACCGGTGTGCCTGTGATTGCTGAGCTGCCAGGGTATTGGTGAGGGGTGATTCGAGACTTGGGGAAGGCAGTGGGTAACCAGGCCGCCTCTTCTCCAAGATGGTTCCTACTGCCACTAAATGGTGCGAAGGTTGGCTGCAGATCCCCCGGCCTGCTGCTTTTTGCCAGCAGGTCAGATTTGTCTGTCACCAGAGGCAGTTTAGTTTGTGCTGGGCACAACCTGAAAGGACTGAGCTCCAGGCCAACCAGCATCAACAGCTGGGCGTTGAAGATATGTCGTATGTCAGTGATAATAAATCTGATTCCAAATGTCTCTTTTCCTAAACAAGCCCCAACCCTGTACTTTCCATGTAATTCCTTGAACAACAGGCTGTGTTTATGCCTTCCAGGAATACCAGCTGATGTACGGAATGCTGTTCTCCATCCGATCCTTTGTCAACAAGATGTCTCCTGTTGATTTGTATCCTTTGCTGATCTCCTGCCAATCCAGGCTAAGGGTGCCTGCTCGTCAAATATTGGGATAGTTGGGCGCGACAAATCATCCACATTGAAGGGATCTCTGTGCCTTGTCAGAGGCCGGCCAGGTATAAAGTCGAATAAAGGGTGAAGCTCCCTCCACACTGTCCCCTCACTCACTCCCAGGGTCAGACACAGAGTGAAGCTCCCTCCACACTGTCCAATCACACACTCTTGGGGTCAGACACGGGGTGAATCTCCCTCTGCACTGTCCTACCGCACAGATGTTGCTCTTTGTTAGCAATGTAGGGACATGATGCTGACATAGTAGGGAGGAATTCACAGTGAGGCAGGTGCCTCTGGGTCCCTGCAGGTTCCTGTGTCCTGCTCCTGTGATATAGGCCTCTGACTCAAGATGACTTGGTCTCTCCGGAGACTTGAGCATGTAAAGTCCAGACTGAGGCTGTCGGTGCCGAGGGAGTGCTGCATTGTCATTTAGTTATTAACTTGCAGCCCTCTCTCTAAAGGGTCTGTAGCACAGCGGGTAGAGCCGCTGTCTCACTGTGCCACAGACCCGGGTTTGACCCTATCCTCGGGGCACAGTCTGTGTGTGGAGTTTGTACATTCTCCCCATGTTCGCGCAGGTTTCCTCTGGGTGCTCTGGTTTCCTCTGGCGTTCCAAAGACCTTCAGGACAGTGTGTTAATTGGCCACTGTAAATTGCCCCTAGTGTGTGGGTAGAATCTGGGGGGGAAATTACTGGGAACGTGGGGAGAATAAAATGGGATCGGCGTAAATGGGTGGTTGACAGTCAGCACTGATTCAATGGGCCAAAGGGCCTGTTTACATGCTAGCTCTCTCTATGACTCCCCAAATCCCTCTATTATGTTCCAACCAATAACTCGCCCCTCCTCACCTTGATCCACCTCTCACCTGCCAGCTCTTGCTCCACCCCTTCCACTCCCCTCTATCTTTCAGCCCAGATGAAGGGTCTCGACCCGAAACGTCAACTATCCATTTCCCTCCATAGATGCTGCCTGACCCGCCAAGTTCCTCCAGCTTCTTGCTTGTTGCTCCTGGATACCGCCTATATATAACAATCCTCAACCAAAACTAATTTAAATAAAAATAATCCAGTCTACACAACACAGAGGTTTGGGAACCTGCTGTGCAGTGACTTTTGACTCTGCCTACAGGGTTGTAAAGTGCTTTGAGGGATTGTAAGGCGGCTTTAGAAAGGCAAGTGATCTTTAACGTTACTGATCAGAAGAGATGGTTTCCTGTCATTTCAAACGAGCAAGTACAAGCTGCATTACTATGAGACGGCAACGGGACTTAAAATTGTCATGAACACTGACCTGGGCGTGGGCAACATCAGGGACGTTCTCAGCCAGATCTACAGCACCGTAAGTCCTTTCAGATTCCTTGCTATCTATGTGCTTGGCCCTCCCAGCCTCTGATACCCGTAACGTGGTTAATGCACTGCAGTCTCCGGTGTTGCCCTTGGCATCAGACTCTGTCTCAGGCCCGCTGCTTACAAAAGGTTGTGTGTTGAAGTCCCACTCCTGGATGTTGAGCACATCGTCGAGGGTGACATTCCTACTGAGGGAGTGCTGCACAGTCAAAGGGTGCCACCTTTCAGCTGGAGGGTAAAGATCCCAGAGCAAACCCGAACAAAGCACTGGAGGAACTCAGTGGATCAGGTGGCATCTATGGAGGGAAATGGACAGTCAACGTTTCGGGTCAAGACCCTTCAGATGCTGCCTGACCCGCTGAGTTCCTCCAGTGCCTTTTGTGGGTTGCTCCAGATTCCAGCATCGGCAGTCTTCAAAGATCCCTTAGACATTACTTGAGGAAGAATGGGAGCATCCTCTTCAGTGTCCTGGGCCTGATATCTGACTCTCAATCAGAGACGTTCTCAGCCAAAAATGGACGATCTGCAGGTCTGTGGGATCTTGCTGTGTATAAACCCGCTGCGGGGTTTCCCGCATTACAGCTGTGAATGCACTTCAAGTACATTTCTTTAACTCTAAAGCATTCCAACTGAAATGCAAGATTTTCTTCCTCCGTCGAGGGGACCAGGGTGTGGGGTCGGTGTTGTATATGGAATAGAAAGTTGTCAGGAGTGAGTTACAGGGTGCAATCTAACGGAGCAATGTGGGGAGGTTTTTATATGCAAAAACAGGTTTCTAGTTGAGAATTACGGGTCAAAATCCAATCCAGAGGTTTCATCTACGGAACTGTACATCCCTGTAACTCCCGGTTTGCTGTTATTCCATATATAAAGCCCCCAAGCCCCTGGATTAGGTTCCACCCTGTAACTCACCCCAGGTTATCCCTTGTTCTAGATATAACCCCTCTCCTAACCCCTTCATTAGATTCTGCCCTGCACTTCACTCCTGCAACCCACTCAATGAGATTCCAGCCTGGAATATGAATAGGGTCCAGAAGGGTTATATTTAGCATGACAGATACTTGGAGTGAGTTACAGGCTGGAATTTAATCAAGGTGTTCCAGGACGTTTATATTTAGAATAACAGTGAGTTACAGACTGGAATCTAATCGAGGGAGTCAGAGGGTTTATATTACAGAATAACAGAACTCCAGGCCGTATTAAAGTCTGACTCTAACGGAGGGCTTTGCCAGGGCTTATATTTATAATAATCGATACCCAGGGATGAGTTGGAAGCCTGGAATCAAATCCAGGGGTTTGGGTCAGTGGGGGTGGAGGTTATATATAGAACAGCAGATCCCCAGGAATGAGTTACAGGCTGGAATCCAATGGAGGGGTTTATATACATAGAACAACAGGTAACCAGGAGTGAATTCTAATTGAACTTTTCCCATCTCCTGTAGATCTTCGTGGAGCTGGTGGTGAAGAACCCACTGTGCAATCTGAACGAGCCGATCCAGAGCGAGCTGTTCCGCACCAAGCTGGACAGTTTTGTCCGTGGGCTGCCCTTCTTCTCCGCACGTGCTGGCTGAGCCCAGACCATGCTCCATTTCTCAGCCTCATTAGCCTAGAAGCATGAAGTAAAACCACCTCAAGAGACTCTGGTGCTTCGACAGGAGGTCCTGACAGAGAACCTGCACCTCTGCCGGACCTTCATCCCTTTCCCATTCGAATTCTGTTTCTTTCTGTTGTCTCCCTGGGTTTCTGCGCGGTGCTCCAGGGAGCCTGTGCTTGGCGGTGGGACTCCACTTGTCTTTGGTTGCTGAACTCAAGAGCCATCTTCTGTCGCCTCCCTTCCACCTTTAAGTTATGAAATAAAACTGGCCAAAGGTATTTAAGGGGGAAGTGTCTTTGTTGATGTCGAGAGTGAATGGTATAACTCATTCACAACGTCTTCACAATGAGTGAGCACCCACAGCTCTCCAGGGGAGAGAATTCCCAACTCACAAGCACCGGAAGAGGTATTCCTCCTCGATCCCATCCCTCTATCCCATGAAGTCTCTCAGCGACACTTGGACAGGTACGTGGTTGGGAAAGGTTTGGAGGGACGTGGGCCAAACGCAGGCAAGTGGCACTAGCTTCAATGGGCACCTTGGTCGGCATGGACCAGTCGGGCCGAAGGGCCTGTTTCTGTGCTCTCTCTCCCTGGCAGCTCCTGCTCCTTCCAGTAGGTTTGACTGTAAGCGCTGTGGCTGTGAAGGAAAATTCTGTGCCCAGCTCGGACCCTTCCCAAAACTGGGCCAGCCAATCACCAGCAGAGGGGGTAGAACCAGGCCAGCCAATCGACAGCTGAGCTGCCCCAGTACCCCTTGCGTGCGTGTCATGCGGGCACGGCGGGGATGAAGAGGAGGGGTCCTGCTTGCGCTGCCGTTCCTGTACTGCCCCAGAGTTGTACAGAGTGAAAACAGGCCCTTCGGCCCACCACGTCTATGTTGACCTTGACCACCCACTTACACTAATCTCAATTTATTCTCCCCACGTTCCTGTTATTCCCCCCCCCTGCCCAGATTCTACCCCTCACCCACACGCTAGAGGCCAACAAACCCACTGACCCTGGGTCTCTGGAGCCGTGAGGCAGTGGCTCTGCCCACTGGAGAACATAAGAAAAGAAGCAGCAGTGGGTCAGTCATCCCTCAAGCTAGCTCTACAGTTCAATAAGATAAGGGCCCATCTGATCTTGACTTCCGCTCCATTTCCCTTCACCCTTTGCTCCCCTATTGTACAATAGTCCATTTCAGCCATGATTATATCCAATGGCTCCACCTTCGATACAGCTTCAATTCACTTCGGGAGATCGAATTCGAAGGCAGAGTACAAGGTTAATAGCAGGACTCTTAGTGTGGAGGAACAGAGGGATCTCAGGGTCTACATCCGTAGATCCCTCAAGGTTGCCATACAGGACAATAGGGTTGTTAAGAAGGTGTATGGAGTGTTGGCCCTCATTAGTCGGGGGATTGAGTTCAAGAGCCACGAGGTAGTGTTGCAGCTCTATAGAACTCTGGTCAGACCACACTTGGAGTATTGTGTTCACTTCTGGTCACCTCATTATAGGAAGGATGTGGAAGCTTTAGAGAGGGTGCAGAGGAGATTTACCAGGATGTTGCCTGGATTGGAGAGCATGTCTTATGAGGATAGGTTGAGCGAGCTCGGGCTTTTCTCTTTGGAGAGGAGGAGGATGAAAGGTGACTTGATAGTGGTGTACAAGATGATAAGAGGCATAGATCGAGTGGACAGTCAGAGACTTTTTCCCAGGGCAACAATGGCTAACACGAGGGGACATAATTTTAAGGTGATTGGAGGAAGATATAAGGGGGATGTCAGGGTAAGTTTTTTACACAGAGAGTGGTGGGTGTGTGGAACGCACTGCTGGCAGAGGTTGTGGGGGCAGATACATTAGGGACATTTAAGAGAGATAGACACATGAATGATAGAAAAATAGGGGGCTATGGGGAGGGGTTAGATAGATCTTAGAGCAAGATAAAATGTCAGCACAACATTGTGGGCCGAAGGTCCTGTACTGTGCTGTAGTTTTCTATGTTCTCCTTAGCTCGCAGGGTAAAGAATTCCCCGGGATCTGCGGTGGGCAGCACAGTGGCGCGGCGGGTAGAGCCACTGCCTCTCGACTCCAGAGACCCAGGTTCGATCCCGACCTCTGGCACTGTCTGTGTGTGGAGTTTGCGACCGTGTGTGTTTCAAGATACAGTGAAAAGCTTTCGTTTCCTTGCATACGATAACCACCTTCACTGTCAACAACACCTAATTTCATGTCATCCGAGACTAACTGATCAAGCCTTGTGCATTCGCATCCAAATAACGAATGACAAGGGCCCCAACACCGACCCCTGCGGCACGGCACTGGTCATTGGCCTCCAATCCGAGAAGCAACTTTCAACCACCAGCCTCTGCCTCCTACCTCCGAGCCGATTTTGTATCCACGTCACTAGCTCTCCCTGGATTCCATGGGTACATTCATGAATTAAGCATAGATTACACAAAATTATATAAGAAAGAACACAATTAGAACAAAAGAACACAAAGTCGATTGTAGTGCAAAGTGTTGCCACACTGAGGTAGTGATTAGCGTTGTGCAGGTTGATGAAGGGACAAAATGATGAAAATAATAAGAAACCGCAGATGCTGTAATTCTGAAATAAAAACAGAAAAGGCTGCCAACACAGCGTGTCAGGCGGTGTCTGTGGAGAGAGAAGCTTCACGTTTCAGGTACGGGACCCTTCATCACATCTGGGAAAGCAAGGAAAAAGTAGCTTTGGGGGTGGGGGGAGGGTGTGGATGGATGGAACGAAGGAAATATCTCTGATAGGGAGAGAGTAGGTGGCAGAGGAGAGAGCAGCCATGACCAGATTAAACTACTTTCTCGGTGCGATGTGTTGCTAATTGTAAGGCTGTAGAAATGCCCAGCAGACCGGACCATACAAGGGAAAACAAGATCCGAGCCAAAATGATAGTGATCAGACATAAGAGGTAGACAGCACAGCAACAGGCCCTTCAGCCCATCAAGTCTGTGCCAACCATCAAGCACCCATATATACACCAATCCTACCCTAAACCATTCCATTCTCCACACATTCCCATCAACTCCCCCTCCACAGATTCTACCCCTCACCCACACACTAGGGGGGTAATTTACAGCAGCTGATTAACCCACCGACCCCGCATGTCGTTGGGATGTGGGGGGGAGCAGAGCACCCGGGGGAAACCCACGCGGTCACAGGGAGAAGGTGCAAACTCCACACACACACACACACACACACACACACACACACACACACACACACACACACACACACACACACACACACACACACACACACACACACACACAGCGTGGATTGAACCTGGGTCTCTGGAGCTGCAAGGCAGCGGCTCTACCCCACTGCACCACTCCCAAATGAGGGATAAAACAAAATGGTCCCAGGACCAAGATACTGGGATGGAATTTTTTCCATCCACTTGGGAGGGAAGGTACAGCCTCTGTTTAACATTTCACCCAAAAGTCCGTTCACATCTACATCAACTCCCATCGAGGGAGGGCAGGTGGTGGAGGCAGATACGATAGAGGAGTTTAAGTGGCATTTAGACAGGCAGGGTAAAGTGCAGGCAGACGTGCAGTTTAAATTGGCATCACGGTCAGCACAGACGCTGGGGGAGGAATGGCCTGTCCTTGTGCTGTGCTGTTCTGTTCTATCTGTTTTGACAGTGCTGCAACGCAGTCCTCCAAATCCACAAGGGGCAGACACTGAAATCATTCTGCAACACTTAGCTCACCAGCATCAGGTTAGGGGCATCTTGCCCACTCTGCAGCATTGTCGGCGAGGACCCTGGCAGCCTGGATCTGGTTGCCAGGGAGACTGCGTCACTCAGGACAGACGTCATTCCTTGTTTCCGTCTCCTCCCCAACCCAGAGCTTGTAGCCCAGCAGATTTCTTTCCCCCTTTTTGCAAATAAATCCAGCAAAAATAACATTCAGTGCAAAAAAAATCGGAAGTAAAATTGTATAATTATCAGACAAATGACAAGTAAATCCATTGCAAATATAACGCATTTGCAATAGGGGGAAAAATATCCACTGAAAAAGGCACGCTTTGTTTAAAAATAAGATAAAAGGTGCATTTGTTCTGTATTTCTGCTCTCTCAAACTGATTTATCTGTCTGCATTATTTATTTCCTCCGTTGCATTGGGATCGATTAAAATGAGCTCAGCCAAAGAGGTAAGTCATCTTTCATTGTTGCTTTAACATGTTATAATCTTCATCCTTCCCAGTTCTGCAGTGAACTCCAGACGTTCCAAGAAAGGCGGTGAAATACTTGTGAAGCACGGTCACGGTTGTAATGTGGGCAACGTGGCAGCCCATTTGTGCACAGCAAGCTCCCACAAACAGCATGGAGATAATGGCCACACAAGTGGATGGGGTGGTCAAGGAGGCATACGGCACGCTTGCCTTCATCGGGCGGGGCATTGAGTATAAAAGTCGGGGAGTCAGCTGTATGAAACTCAGGTTAGGCTACATCTGGAGTATTGTGTGTGGTTCTGGCATTACAGGAAGGATGTGGGGGCTTGGGAGAGGGTGCAGAAGAGGTTCACCAGGATGCTGCCTGAATTAGAGGGCATGAGCTATAAGGACAGGTTGGACAAACTTGAGTTGTTTTCTCTGGAGGCTGAGGGGAGACCTGATAGAGGTTTATAAAATTATGAGAGGCATAGGTAGGGTAGACAGCCAGAATCTTTTTCCCAGGGTCGAAATATCAAACACTAGAGGGCATGCATTTAAGGTGAGAGGGGGTAAGTTTAAAGGAGATGTGCGGGGCAGGTTTTTTACACAGAGAGTGGTGGGTGCCTGGAACGGGCTGCCAGGGGTGGTGGTGGAGGCAGATACGATAGTGGTGTTTAAGCAGCATTTAGACAGGCACGTGGACAGCCAGGGGATGGGGGATATAGACCGTGTGCAGGCAGCTGGGATTAGTTAGAATGGCATCATGGTCAGTACAGACACTGTGGGCCGAAGGGCCTGTTCCTGTGCTGTACTGTTCTAAGTGAGGGGTGGCCATAGTTAACTGAGGGATAAAGTATTGGCCCACAAGACTCCAGTGGAGAATTCAAATACTTGTCTCCAAAACAGTGGCCATAAGTTCTGGCGCAGGGGAAAGGGCAGGCAGAGCCTTGGTTTAATCCACACCCGGACACACGTTCCCAGTCGTACCTTGATTGCCCTGCCTAACTGTAAGGCTGTGGGACATGCCCAGCAGGTCGGACTACACAGAAAAACAGCTGAGCCAAAAAGATCGCCATCAGATCTTTGAAATGGTGATTAAGGATTATAAAGTGGTCACGGGACTAAAATGCTTCGATGGAATCTTTAACACTGAGTTACAGTCTCTGTTTAACGTGTCACCCAAAAATCAGTTCACCCCTGACCCCTCAAGACAGCACCGTGGCACAGCGGGTAAAGCTGCTGCCTTGCAAGGCCAGAGACCAGGGTTCGATCCCAACCTCCGGCACTGTGTGTGTGCATGTGAGTGCGTGTGCGTGAGTGCCTGTGTGTGCACGCACACGTGTGTGTGCGTGTGCGTGTGTGTGTGTGTGTGGAGTTTGCACGTTCTCCCTGTGACCGCGTGGGTTTCCCCCGGGGGCTCCAGTTCCCTCCCACATCCCAACAACGTGCGGGGTCGGTGGGTTAATCGGCTGCTGTAATTTGCCCCCCTAGTGCGTGGGTGAGGGGTAGAATCTGGGGGGAATGATGGGAATGTGGGGAGAATAACAAAAAGGAACAGTACATATGGGTGGTTGAGGGTCATCACAGATTCGGTGGGCCAAAGGGCCTGTTTCCGTGCTGTGTCCCTCTATGACACTGACTCAGTACTTACCCTCAGCAATCTCTTGTCCCATTAGGGAAGGCAGGGCAGGGCAGGTTTGATATAACATCCCACTGCCGCATTAGCTTGGCAGGGACCATAGAAAGTCAAAGCATTGTTCTCTGCATAGCTTTGTGAAGGAAGCTTCCCCTTTCAGCTACAAAGTTCATGTTGCAGCTACATAAAACTTTGAACAGGCTGCACTTGGAGTATTGTGTGCATTTCTGGCCGCCCCATTACAGGAAGGATGTGGCGGCTTTGGAGAGGGTGCAGTGGAGGTTCACCAGGATGCTGCCTGGATTAGAGGGTATGAACTATCAGGAGAGGTTGGACAAACTTGGGTTGTTTTCTCTGGAGCGACGGAGGCTGAGGGGAGACCTGATAGAAATTTATAAAATTATGAGAGATCATAAGATCACAAGACAAAGGCAGTAGAAGTAGGCCATTTGGCCCATCGAGGCTGCTCCAAAGAAAAAGAAATGAGAAATGGGGGGAAAAGTCTGCTCCATGAGCTAAAGGGAAAAAAAACAAAACACTATTCCTTTCTAGCCCCAATTTCCGGCCTTATCCCCATATCCCTTGATACCCTGACTAATTAGATACCTATCTATCTCCTCCCTAAACGCCCCCAATGATCAGGCCTCCACTACTATACGTAGCAAAGAATTCCATAAATTTACTACCCTCTGGCTAGAGACATAGATAGGGTAGACAGTCAGAATCTTTCTCCCAGGGTAGAAATGTCAAATACCAGAGGGCATAGCTTGATGTGAAGTGGTCTGTCTGGATGGCATGCTAAACAAAGTTTTTCACTGTACCTCGGTACATATGACAATAACAAACTAATTACCAATTATAAATTTCAAGGTGAGGGGGGAAATTTTAAAGATGTTCGGGGCAAGTTTTTTACACAGAGAGTGGTGGGCGCTTGGAATATGCTGCCAGGGGTGGTGGTGGAGGCAGATACAACATTGGCGTTTAAGAGGCTGTTAGACAGACACATGAATATGCAGGGAGTGGAGGGATATAGAGCACGTGTGGGCAGAAGAGGTTTAGTTTAGTTTCGCATCGTGTTCAGCACAGAGATTGTGGGCTGAAGGGCCTGTCCCTATGCTGTCCTGTTCTATGTCCTAAGCCAGATGTAATTTCAGGGTGTCCTCTGTTCACTGTTGCTTCTCACTCCCAGATTCTGGGACCAAACACTGCTAACTGGGTTCCTGCGTTGCCTTTCTAGGACACGACAGAATCACTGAAGAAGCTTCAGGACTTCCTCGGAGATTTGATGATCCTGGGATCACTCCAGGTAAAGCGGGTTTGCAATTAGTGAGCTAGGTTGGATGGGGATCTAATGTTTCCAGTGGTCAGGGAGTCTAGGACCGAGGGAGGGAGGGCAAGATTAATCAGAATCGGGTTTATTATCACTGACGTATGTTGTGAAATTTGTTGTTTTGTGGCAGCCATACAGTGCAAGACATAAAAATTACTATAAATCACAAAATAAATAAATAGTGCAAAAAAAAGGAATAGATTTAAATGTAAATTTGGAAATAGGTATCTTTATTAGTCAGCTGTACATTGAAACATACAGTGAAATGCATGTTTTGCATCAAGTGTTCTGGGGGCAGCCCCACAAGTGTCGCCACGCTTCCGGCGCCAACATAGCATGCCCACAACTTCCTAACCCGTACGTCTTTGGAATGTGGGAGGAAACCGGAGCACCCGGAGGAAACCCACGCAGACACGGGGACAACGTACAGACAGTGGCCAGAATTGAACCCGGGTCGCTGGCGCTGTAATAGCATTATGCTAACAGCTACACTAGTGTTCGTGGACCATTCAGAAATCTGATGGCGGAGGGGAAGAAGCTGTTCCTGAATCGTTGAGTGTGGGTCTTCAGGCTCCTGTACCTCCTCCCTGATGGTAGTAACGAGAAGAGGGCATGTCCCGGGTGGTGAGGGTCCTAAGTGATGGGTGCCACCTTCTTGAGGCGCCGCCTCTTGAAGATGTCCTCGATGGTGGGGATGATTGTGCCCATGATGGATGAAGTAACTTATGCTTTTCTTGTGAATGTTGTCTATCAGATGCTCTGTGCCTGTGATGCTGCTGCAATAAGTTTTTCACTGCACCTGTGCACACATGGACTTGTGCAGATGCCGATAAACTCAACTTCAACTTCTCCCCCTTCCTTTGTACAACCTTGATGTACTTATATACAGAATGATCTGTCCGGACGGCACACAAACAAAAGCTTTTCACTGTATCTCGGTATAATAATAAACGATCTACCAAACACGGTAGGGACAATTTACAGCGGCCAATTAACCCACCGACCCCACATGTCGTTGGGATGTGGGAGGGAACTGGAGCACCCGGGGAAAACCCACGCTGTCGAAGTCGACCCGCGCTCTGTAATAAATCAGACAACAGCAGAACCAAAGAACTTACGATTAATGCTTTATTAGTTAATGCTAGCGGGAGTGGGGGGATACAGAGAAAGAGTAAACAGTGTAACCGGAGCTCTGTACTGATCCCACTCGAAAAGGCCTCGGTCGGTGTGTATCTTGTATACCCCCTTCGTGAGAAACCTTGGTGGGAAGTTGCACTCACTACGGTAATTGCTTACAGCAAGCTTTAGCGAAACAAGACATGTCTAAAATAACCATGTCTTCCTTACCCACACCTGGCTCTCACTTCAGCCACAACTATAATCACCCCATGGCTGAGGAAATTCTTAACCATGGTGAGGAGGTGTAGGATTAATAAACCATAACTGTATTCATATTTTAAGACAGATGAGAATTATGGCTGCTTGAAATACTGATTTAAAAAGTGTCCTTCAGGCCAGAACAGCCACACCAGTGCTTTCCTGGGCTGGGTGCCGTGTGGTACTTGCTGTGTCTGGAACTTAATTGGATTCCCATTATGTTTGACTATGGAGATGATGGTCAATCTTAACAGGAAATGGGAAGGCTGTCTCAAACAATGAAGGTGATACCTGCCTTTGTCTCAACCGATTGCAAAACGATGAGCTGAAACTGGGGCGTGAGGCTGCTCTTCGTCCATCTGCAGTAGCCCTTTGTCCGTTTCCTGCTCAACCAAGAACTCTGGCGCCTGACTCAGTAAAGTGTACGTGACAATGTTTGTATAAATTACTGTCTGCCCCTCTGTAACTTCAGAGAACCCCCGCCACAGGCTCCACGATAAATAAGGAAATTTCTCCCTAGCAATATATTGCTAAATCAACGCGTTTGAAGTAAACTGTGGCACTGTGTGATCTTCCAACAGACAGAAGGGGAACTTCAAAATCGGGTTAACAATGGGAAGAAGCTGACAATGACAATAAACCCCACGTTGCCAGCCATTAACCCTTGCATTCCCAGCTATCTTTTACAGCGCGGTCACAGGGAGAAGGTGCAAACTCCATACACACACACACACCACACACACACACATACACACAGCACCCGAGGTCGGGATCGAATCGGGGGTCTCTGGAACCGAGGGGCAGCATCTCTACCCGCTGTGCCACTCTGCCGCCCAGTGGAGCACAGTTCAAGACCAGATCGGCCCTGGTCTGATTTGACCTTGACCTTGGCCTTGGCACATCCACCCGGCCAACCATCCTGGTTTTCTCCTTGCTCAGGGTTTCCGGTACTTTCGGCCTTGGGTGCGAGGGCGCGAGGAACTGCTGCTGTTTGTGGTGAACAAGGATCTCGTGAGTATTCCCGTGGGAACCGCCAACCCATCCAGTCCTCGTCTCAGCTCTTGGGCTCAAGGCAGGACTGCATTTCCATAGCGCCTTTCCAGCACCTCGGCTCTGCAGGGGCACGGCATCCAGCTGCGGCCGATCCGAACCCTCGCCTGCTGTGCCCCTCCCATCTTCCTCCTCCCCTTTCGAAGGAAGCCATTCAGCCCATCGAATCTGTGCCAGCCCTCAGCATTCCCATCCCCCCATATTCTCCTGTAGCGTTCTCCCGATGTTCCCGCCAACCACCATCAGCTGACCCATCCAAAATTAATCCCCAATTTTATTCTCCCCCCCCCATTCCCATCAACTCCCCCACCCAGATTCTACCCCTCACGCACACACTGGGGGGGAGGGGCACTTTAAAGCAGCCGATTAACCCACCCACCCCGCAGTCGTTGGGACGTGGGAGGGAACCAGAACACCCAGGGGGAGAACCACATGGTTGCAAACTCCACACACAGACAGCGGCGGAGGTCGGGATCGAACACGGGTCTCTGGAGCTGTGAGGCAGCGGCTCTACCCACTGCACCCATCCACGTTGACCCAACTGAACTTCACCCCAGACACACTCTCCACACAGCAGTGACATTGACCAACGTCCTGTCCTGGATAGCATCCTCTGCCACGCCAGTGTGGCCTGACCCCATCCTACCCCAAAAGCAGGGACCCCACCCCCCCCCCCCACCCACGTAGCCAGGTCCTGATGGGCCTCGGCAACTGGCTCAGGTCCCACAGTGTCTCCCAGCCAATGACGCACTGCTGTGGCCGCCGTTGTAATGTTGGACACGTGGTGGACAGGAAGATCCCACGAAGAGCCAAGAGATGGTGTGGCCGGCACCTGCCAATCCGCTTCCAGTGGTTTCGATGGAGGGATGAATATTTTCCAGGTAAAGGTAGAGGCTTCCCAAGAGGAAAGCTGGGTTGGTACTCTGGTACACGGACTACCTCACTGGCTGCTGGGATCTTACTGGCTGCTGGGATCTCGATGCCATTTGGGATCTCACTGGCTGTTGGGATCTCACTGGCTGATGGGATCTGACTGGCTGTTGGAATCCTTTCCCCGCCACTTGAATCAGCGCCTTTGGGCTATGATTGGGCAAGGGATGAGTCCTCTATTCTCTGCAGCCTCTTGCGTTCCTGCGCATTCGAATTGCCATCCCAGACCATGATGCAACAGTCAGGACACTTTCAGCAGTACATCTGCAGAAGTTTGTCAGAGTGTTCGTGACAAACTGAACCTGCTTAAACTGGTAAGAAAGTAGAAGCACTGACACGCCTTCTTCGTGATCAGACAGGAATGTAGAGTTAGTTACAGTCAGATCAGGCCGGATCTTATTAAATGGCGAGGCCATCTCGAGGGGCCGAGTGGCCTTCTCCTAGCTCATGTGTTTGAGGGTTTGTAAATAAAACCACCTTCATGCATTAATGCAGTCATGGAATGAATGGTTTCATGTTTATTCTGTAAACAGTCTGTGTAGCTTGCAAACTATCATAGTCACAGAGTTACACAGCATGGAAACAGGCCATTCGGCCCAACTCATCCATTCTGACCTAAATGCCCATCACGGCTTGGTATGGCAACTGCTCTGCCCAAGACCACAAGAAACTGCAGAGAGTTGTGGCACAGCCCAGCGCATCACGGAAACCAGCCTCCCCTCCATGGACTCTTGTCTATACCTCTCACTGCCTCGGTAAAGCAGCCAGCATGATCAAAGACCCCACCCACCCGGGTCATTCTCCCTTCTCCCCTCTCCCATCAGGCAGAAGATACAAAAGCCCGAAAGCACATACCACCAGCTCAAGGACAGCTTCTATCCCGCTGTTATAGGACGATTGAATGGTTCCCCAGTACGATAAGACTCTTGACCTCACAATCTACCTCGTTATGACCTTGCACCTTATTGTCTGCCTGCACTGCACTTTTCTGTAACTGTGACACTTTATTCTGCATTCTGTTTTTAGTTTTACCCTGTACTACCTCAATGCACTGTGTAATGAACTGATCTGTATGAACGGTATGCAAGTTTTTCATTGTACATGTGATAATACTAAACTAATTCCAGTTCCAAGATGCAGGAACCTGGAGCCAAAAACAAACTGCTGGACAAACTCGAAGACATGGTCTCGACCCGGAACGTTGACTATCCCTCTGCCTCCGCAGGTGCTGCCTGACCCGCTGAGTTCCTGTGTTTCTTTGCTTGGGACAATTTTCATCCTCATTTCTGGGCCCCTCCCTATCTCAGCACCTCCTCCACAGCCCTCCCAGATCTCCTGTCTACTCGGGACACTCCTTCATCCCCACAGTTAATCCCTCTGTCACTGGCGATCAGCACCTCAGGCCCTGAACTCTGGCATTCCATCCCTAAACCTCTCCTCTCTAACATCTACCACGCTGACTGTTTTTTTGTTACCTGCCCCAATACCTCACAGCTCCAGAGATCATCAGTTCGATCCTGACCTCCAGTGCTGTGTGTGTGTGTGGTGTGTGTGTGTGTGCGCGCATGCATCTATGTGTGTGTGTGTGTGTGTGTGCGCGTCTGTGTGTGTGCATGTCTGTGGAGTTTGCACGTTCTCCCTGTGACCCCCGGGTGCTCCAGTTCCCTCCCACATGTGGGGTCGGTGGGTGAATTGGCTGCTGTACATTGCCCCAAGTATGTAGGTCAGAGTTATACAGCACGAAACAGGCTCTTCAGCCCAACACTTCAATTTGAGCTAGTCCCAATTCCCCAGTTTGACCCACATCCCTCTAAACCTTCCTATCCATGTACCTGTCTGAATGTCTTTCAACCATTGTAGTCGTACCCACCTCTACACTTCCTCTGGCAGCTCACTCCACACACCCACCACCCTCTGGGTGAAAAACTTGCCCCTCAGGTCTCCTTTAAATCTCTCCCCTCTCACCTTAAACCTATGCCCTCTAGTTTTAGACTCCTCTACCCTGGGAAAGAGACTGTGATCATTCACCTTACCTAAGCCCCTGGTGATTTCTTTTACCCTCAGCCTCCTACAGTCCAGGGACAACAGTCCCGGCCTATCCAGTCTCTCCTTGTAACTCGTCCGCAAATCCAGGCAACATCCCTGAGAATCTTTCCTGCACCTTTTCAAGTCAAGAGGAGTTTACTGTCATGTGCACAAGAATTTGGAGGGTGTTGATAGGAAGGGGAGGAGGTTAAAGGGAAAATTAGTGTGGAACGGGATTGCTCTGTGAGCTAGCATGGACACAATGGGCCGACCTGCCTCCTTCTCTGTTGTAAGGAGTGTGGTAATGGTATTCTGAGTGTCCTTGAGTATGAAATGCTCCTGGAGGTGATGTGTGCAGCCTGCTGCTCTGTTCTGCGTAATTGTGGCTGCTCAGTGGGGAATTTGTAAATTAGTTTATTATTGTCACATGTACTGAGGTACAGTGAAAATCTTTGTTTTGCATGCCATCCAGACAGATCTCTACATCACATCAGTACATCGAGGTAGTACAAGGGAAAACAATAACAGAATGCAGAATATGATGTTACAGTTACAGAGAAAGTGCAGTGCAGGCAGACAATAAGGTGCAAGGGTCACGACGCGGTAGATTGTGAGGTCAAGAGTCTAATCGTACTAGGGAACCATTCAATAGTCTTATAACAACAGGATAGAGGCTGTCCTTGAGCCTGGTGGTACGTGCTTTCAGGCTTTTGTATCTTCTGCCCGATGGAAGGGGGGAAATGTCCGGGGTGGGTGGGGTCTTTGATTACGTTGGCTGCTTTACTGAGGCAGCGGGAAGTGTAGACAGAGTCCATGGAGGGGAGGCTGGTTTCCATGATGCGCTGGGCTGTGTCCACAACTCTCTGCGGTCTCTTGCGGTCCCGGGCAGAGCAGTTGCCGTCCCAAGCTGTGATGCATCCAGATAGGATGCTTTCTATGGTGCATCTGTAAAAATTGGTGAGGGTCAAAGAGGACATGCCGAACTTCTGTAGCCTCCTGAGGAAGTAAAGGTGCTGGTGAGCTTTCTTGGCCGTGGCGTCTTCATGGTTGGACCAGGACAGGCTGTTGCTGATGTGACGTCCGTCTCGTTGTGAATCCGTCTTGTCTCCTCCCTCTCTCCGTGACAGAGCTGGCAAACGGCGAGGTGTCCCAGGAGCCGGATTGCCTCTCCCGCTGAGGGCCACGGAGTCGCTTGGGTGCCACTGGACGACCGCTCCCCGCAATCACAGAAGAGGTAACGCCGACGTTTACCCCCCCCCCAACAGGATCCTCCGCGCCGGGAATCTCGTGAACTGGACGGGAGCTATGAACTCCACACCGGCGAAGACCCCTGTGCGGCCTCGGGAGACCACCAGGTTTAGAACAGGAGGTGCAGCACTTGGCGTCTGCAGAGAGAGATGCTGGGTTAACGTATCCGGTGGGGGGGCAGGGGAGGCCAATCTGCCCCTCCAGCCTGTTCCACGACACAGAAAGATCTCGGCCGATCTGATTGTAACTTCGCCAACGTACAGCATAGGAACAGGCCCTTCGGCCATCATGTCTGTGCCAAACCAAACCAGTCCCACCTCCCTGCACATGGTCCGTATTCCCCATTCCCCACCTGTTCACTGCTGGTCTGATCACCTCTTACACACTGGGACAGAGGGGGAAACATGGGAGAGGGGGTAACTGGGAGAGGGGGTAACTGGGAGAGGGGGTAACTGGGAGAGGGGTAAGTAGGGAGAGGGGGTAAACACTGGGACAGAGGGTGATACACTGGGAGAGGGGGTAAGTACTGGGACGGGGGGGAACACTGGGAGAGGGGGTCTATTGACCTATTGCGCTGCATTGGTCAACGCTGCGTTGGCGACCTCCAACCTTGGGACACCCCCTCCCCACTAATGGTCTGTTCTCCCTCTCTCAGGCCCCCGGATGTGGACAGGGGGACGTGGGGCTCCCGCCAGCCTCACCGTGTGATCGCGAGGTAGTCTTCCCTGTGAGTAACTCTGCCATCCACCCACCTCTGTGCCTGTGTTTAACCCCTCTGTCCCAGTGTTTCCCCCTCTGTCCCAGTGTTTGACCCATTTGTCCGTGTTTCCCCCTGTGTCCCCATATTTACCCCCTCTCCCAGTGTTTACCCCCTGTGTCTGTGTTCTCCCCCATGTCCCAGTGTTTCCCCCTGTGACAGCCCCCTGCTCCCCCCCGCCCCTGTGCTCGTGTCCGCAGTCGGGGTGTACGAAGCCCACCTGGCTGTTTGTCCCCACAGGGAGCCGACTGCACCCTCTTCCTGCTGGCGGGTTACACCAGGTACCAGCGGCCGTATGCCTGGCTGCGCTCTGACTGCCAGTGGCTGCTCGCGTCCTCCGCCAGCGGAGGGGCCACCAAGGACATCCCGCTGAAGCTGGACTCCACCACCAACCGGTACCGCAGAGGTAACTCCTCACTGGGCACTCACCGCCAGGCGCTCACCGATCACCGCTCACCGATCACCGCCAGGCACTCACTGATCACCGATCACCGCCAGGCGCTCGCCCCTCACCGCCGGGCGCTCACCGATCACCGCTCACCGATCACCGCCAGGCACTCACCGATCACCGATCACCGCCAGGCGCTCGCCCCTCACCGCCAGGCACTCACCGATCACCGCTCACCGCCAGGCGCTCGCCTCTCACCGCCGGGCACACCGATCACTGCTCACCGCTCACTGCCGGGCTCTCACCGATCACCGCTCACCGCCGGGCGCTCACCCCTCACCGCCAGGCACACCGATCACTGCTCACCGCTCACTGCCGGGCACTCACCGATCGCCAATCACCGCCAGGCGCTCACTGCTCACCGCCGGGCACTCACCGATCACCGCTCACCGCCGGGCGCTCACCACTCACCACCGGGTGACTGCTCTGAAATCAGGGAATCACTCTCGCCACAGGGTTACAGCGACCCTCCTGTACACAGCGGGGTCTTCTGTTTCCCTCCCCCTCTCTCCCTTCCCCTACCCTATACCTCCCTCCCTCTCTCCTCCCTCCCCTTTCCTCTCTCTCGTTCCCCCTCTCCCTACCTCAGCCTCTCTCTCTCCCTCCTTCCCCATCTCCTACGTCTCTCTCACCTCTCCCTCTCCCTGCCTCTCTCTCTTCCCCATCTCCCCCACTCACTCCTTCTCTCCTACCTCACTTTCCCTTTCTGGTCCTCCCATCCCTCTCTCACACTCTCCCTCCTCCTCTCTGACCCTCGCTCTGACCCTCCCTCCCTCCCCCTCTCTCCCTCATTCCCTGACCCCCTCTCGCTCCCTGACCCTCGCACCCTCACTCTCCCTCTCTCCCTACCTCTGACCCTCCCTGACCCTCTCTCCCTCTCTCTCCCACAGCGGTGCAGCTCTGGGAGATGGTGGCCGAGCTGGTGACCCTCTGTACGTGGCCCCCACCCTCCAACCCCTTCAGCCTGGACATGAGTCACTTCGAGTCGCTCCCTCTAACCGAGAGCTTCCTCGCCTCGGGAGCCATGACCAGCTTCCTGCATAAACTTGTCATCCACGGAGACCGAGAGCAGCCCTACCACAGCAAAGGTGGGTTTGGGGGAAAAGCCCCTCCCCTCACTGCCTGCCTACCCCAACATACGAAGGGGGGTGGGGGGGGGTACAAAGGACTGTCCAAGTGTCTTATAAGATAAGATCGGATTTCTTTATTAGTCACACGTACTTTTGCGTGGAGTGTTCTGGGGGCAGCCCGCAAGTGTCGCCACGCTTCCGGCGCCAACACAGCACGCCCACAACTTCCTAACCCGTACGTCTTTGGAATGTGGGAGGAAACCGGAGCACCCGGAGGAAACCCACGCAGGCACGGGGAGAACGTACAAACTCCTTATAGACAGCAGCCGGAATTGAACCCGGATCGCTGGCACTGTAATAGCGTTACGCTAACCGCTACACTACCCTGCCTGCCAAGTGTTGTTTGTTGCAAATGTTGCCAAGTGCCTGTCTTTTAAATGTTGTTAATGTACCTGCCTTGACCACTTCCTCTGGCAGCTGGTTCTATACACCCACCACCCTCTACATGAAAAACTTGCCCCTCAGGTCCCCTTTAAATCTTTCCCCTCTCACCTTAAACCTATGCCCCTAGTTTTAGACTGCCCTACCCTGGGGAAAATACTGTGACCATTCACCTTATCGATGCCCCTCATGATTTTATAAACCTCCAGAAGATCACCCCTCAGCCTCCTACGCTCCAGGGAAAACAGTCCCTGCCTTTCCAGTTTCTCCTTATAACTCAAGCCCTCCAGTCCTGGCAACATCCTCGTGAATATTTCGTGCACCCTCTCCAGCTTAATGACACCCTTCCTATAGCTGGGCGACCAGAACTGCTTTGATTTCTGTCTGGTTCACACCAGGAGCACCTTTCGAGAGGAGATCAGTCTCTGAGAGTCTCACAGCACAGAATCAGGCCCTTCAGCCCACCTTGCCCATGCTGACCACCGTGTCCATCCATATGAATCCCCTTTGGCAGCACTTGGTCTGCAGCCTTACTCTTGTAACTTAACCCTTAAAATTCAGGTATCACCTCGAAAGTTTCCAAGGTAATAAGAGGGCTATAGGACAGAATGAGAGGAGCTATCATTTGGTTGGGGAGTCTTGGACAAGGAGCATAGTCATAATAAAAGAGTCAAGATAATGGAATTTCAGTAGGGAAGTAATCAGATTTACTATCACTGACATAAGACGTGAAATTTGTTGTTTTAGAACATAGAACATTTACAGCACAGTACAGGCCTTTTGGCCCACAATGTTGTGCCGACATTTTATCCTGCTCTAAGATCTATCTAACCCCTTCCCTCCCACATAGCCCTCATTTCTCTGTCATTCTTAAATGTCCCTAATGTATCTGCCCCCACAACCTCTGCAGGCAGTGCGTTCCACACACCCACCACTCTCTGTGTAAAAAACTTACCCCTGACATCCCCCTTATACCTTCCTCCAATCACCTTAAAATTATGTCCCCTCGTGTCAGCCATTGTCGCCCTGGGAAAAAGTCTCTGACTGTCCACTCGATCTATGCCTCTTATCATCTTGTACACCTCGATCAAGTCACCTCTCATCCTCCTCCTCTCCAAAGAGAAAAGCCCCAGCTCGCTCAACCTATCCTCATAAGACGTGCTCTCCAATCCAGGCAGCATCCTGGTAAATCTCCTCTGCACCCTCTCTAAAGCTTCCACATCCTTCCTATAATGAGGCGACCAGAGGCAACTGTTTTGCGGTAAAATTACTATAAATTACAAAAATAAATAAATAGTACAAAAAAAGGAATAACGAGGGAGTGTTCATGGGTTCATGGACCGTTCAGAAATCTGATGGCAGAGGGGAAGAAGCTGTTCTTGAATCATTGAGTGTGGGTCTTCAGGCTCCTGTACCTCCTCCCCGATGGTAGTAACAAGAAGAGGACATGTCCCGGATGGGGAGGGTTCTTAGTGATGGGTGCCACCTGCTTGAGGCACCGCCTCTTGAAGATGTCCTCGATGGCGGGGAGAGTTGTGCCGTGATGGAGCTGGCTTGAGTCTACAACCCTCTGCAGCCTCTTGCGATCCTGCGCATTGGAGCCTCCACACCATGGCAGTGATGCAACCAGTCAGAACTAAAATAAAGAAGTACAGAAACTAAAGTAAAATCCCTTTATCATTATTATTTATTCTCTCTGCCTCCATCTATCATCGTCCCAACTCCACCCCCTCCCCTCCCCTACCTGCCCAGCATTACACCCCTCCTCAGTCCACCAATCACCTCGGGCTCCTTTCTGACCATTCCCCTCCTCCTCTCTGTACCGGCCATCTCCCCCTCCCCCCAGCTCTTGGCCCTGACGCAAGTCCTTGACCCGAAACGTTGACAATTCCTTCCCACCCCCCCACCCCCACAGATGCTGCTCGACCCGCTGAATTCCTCTGGCGGATTGTTTGCTGCTCTAAAGTAAAGATCAAACATATGATAAGAAAGTAGCAATGGAAGGGCCAGTCTGTTATAGAAACGTATGTCAACAGTTTCCTGTCACGGGTGTGGTTGCGTGCTCAGGCCAGTAGGTAGAGCAGGTTTCTGAAGCTTTGTGCTCCCATTGGTCAGATGGGGGGTGGGCGGGGCCATTTCATCTCCCGGGATTGGATGCTCTCCTGGCGATCTCACCGCTATTGGAAGTCATTGTGCTGCTTTTCAGTGGTGGAGGAGCTAGAAGCTCTGACAGGCTTCACATCAAGGCCCTGCTGGAGATGCAGAGACAGAAGCTGAGGGAGAGAGGACAGGAGGAAGAAGGCGAGCAGCTGAGAACGACAGCAGCTTCTCCACCAGCGAGTGAGCGGACAACCACCCTCCAGCAGGCGTAGAGGAGGCAGGAGTAGAGGGAGGGAGGTAGGGACATTGAGTTGGGAAGGGTGAATCAGTGATGTAAATACTCGGGGAGCAGAGACATAATGGTTGACGTTAGCACATTAATGTGGTCCGAGGGAGGGAGCAGTTGGGAGGGGGCGGTGCGTCGGGGTTGTCCCGTGTCTGGGCAGTTGTATACCGTCTGCGCGAAACCATTCCTGCGTCTACTTTGGAAGAGTCTGATGGGTCTGGTGATGCGCGAGCCGGACGTGGAGGTAGCCCTCACAGCTTACGCGGATGACGTTCTCCTCATGGTAACCGACCCTGTTGACGAGTGCCGGCGGGTCGTCCCAGCTGCGACCCCCCCCCCCGCCCGGATCAACTGGGAGAGGTGTTCAGATCTCCCGGCGGGCCAGTGGCAGGTGGACTCCCCGCCGGAGGAGCCGAGGCCATTCGTGTGGAGCGCCACGTCCCACCTCGACCTGGGGTGTCCACCGAGGAAACCTGGCCGGTGAACTGGCAGGACTTAGAGATGAAGGTCGTTGCCCAGGTAGGGCGCTGGTCAGGACTACCTGAGGTGATCTCCTACCAGGTCATAAACCAACCGATGGCCTCCATGTTGAGGTACCGGTTGGGTCACCTTGGCCCCACCCAAAGGAGGTTGGTGGACTTCTTCTGGAGCGACAGAAAACACTGGGTCCTGAGTCTCCTGATTGAGGACAATCAGTCACTGGTGTGCGTACATACCCAGATGGCAGCTCTCCGCCTCAGGACCCAGCAGAGATACCTGTACACCGAGCACCAGGTGGCACATATTTTTTCCACCGGGGGCAGGGGGGGCGTTGCCTTCAGGAGGACACGTGGCTCCCAGCCACGAACATCAGCCGTGCCGCTGTGTGGAAGCTGCCCAGTTTTTATCTCGAGCTCTTGGGGCACGGTCGCCTCAGGGAGCACTGCTTTGGCCGTGGGAGAGGTCAGTCCCCGTCCCACCGCAACGGGTGACAAGGGGGCCTCAGGATCACGGAGTGACCCCTTCCCCCCCGGCTGTGGTCACCCCAAGTTGACCATCGGACCCCCAAGGCCCCAAAACCTCTCCCGGGAGCCGGTCCCACACACACGACAGGGGCCGCCTTGCAGAGACGCCCCACTGTGCCGTGTCGCGATGCGCCGAGACGGTTCTTGCACGGGCTGCTTCCGTGCGCCGTGCACTTCCTCGCCTTCGCCGGCCATCCGGACGCCCCATGGTGATCCGCTTAACCATCCGGCAATGAGGGAGGTCCCCAGTGGAGGACTCCTGACGTGGGAGTCCCACCCCCTCTACATTGGGGACCCGGGGCAGAGAGTGTTGCACAGAGTAGTCCCGCGGAACGGATTCCCAGGTCGGTGTACGGACTCTCCGGTCGCCAGGTGGAGACGGAGTATCGTGTATTTACGGAGTGCGAGAGCTTGCAGCCCCTGTTTGATTATCCGAAGGGGCCACTCCCCGAGTTCCGGCCGCACTGCAGCCCCTGCGCTCCTGACCTTCGCTCACCCGGTGCGGAGGGGGGGTCTCCTGGTCACTCTGCTCCCGGGACCGGCCGGGGAGGCCATTCACGGGTCAGGCATTCGGGGGTTCCGCCCGAGCCGACTGCCTGCCCCTATTCCGGGGTGACGTCCGTTCCCGTGTGTGTCCCCGGAGAAGGAGCACGCGGTGTCCACGGGTAGAACGGGGGGCTTTCCGGGACCTGTGGGCGTCTCAGGGGCTCGAGTGCGGCCTGGGTAGCGACGAGCGTGTTGTAATTTGAAGCTGTAACTAGTGTGTACCGTGAAGTGCTGTAATGTTGCATTAGTGTGATCCTGTAATCACTGAATAAACCTCCATTTGGAAAAGGGAATAAAAGGGAGGGAACGACACAGATTCCGGCGGGATCTTCCTGTTCTGTGCCCCCGTTAACCTCCGGAATTCTTTCGAGCTGTGGGATCAAAGTACAGACTGGATCACTCATTGGGGCTTGTCTGGTGCACATCAAGGAGGGCCGGAGAGAGAGGGAAGGGATATGGAGAGTGGTGGGGATGGAGGGACTGAGACCGGGAGTGAATGGAACGAGGGAGGGAGAGGGACAAAGGTGGAAGGATGGATGGTGGAGAGAGGTGGGTGAAGGGAGAGAGGCAATGATGGGAGCCTGAGGGATGGATGGATGGAGGATTGGGAGCAGGGAGAGGGAGGGAAAGGTACAAGGATTGGGAATGGACGGTGGCAAATGAGGAAGATCCGACGACGTGTCTGCTCTGGCTCAATCCAGTTAACGAATGGGGAATATTCTGAATGTGGGATCACTGCGTCTGGAGGTTTGGGACTGAGGATGGGTCTCCGACGTCAGGAGAAGGTCGAGGGGGTGCTGGGGTGGGGAGGGTTTGTCAGCCAGCTCGTCACTCCTCACCCCCTCGGGGTGAGCTCAGGACAACAGATCGGAGCGCCGGACGACTGCCCACCAGCCGCACTCACCGGTGGGTGGGTGCAGGAGGAAGATGCAACTGTCCAGGGAAACGTTCCCAGGAAACGTTCCCACACAGGGGAGCACCGTCGCCCGGGTCTCGCTGCGAGACTTGGTGCGGGGTTGTTCTTCAACCGTCTTCACGGTGTCCTCGAATGAGCCCGTGACCAGCAGGGACGCCCAGCTCAATGCACCCCCAGATCAACACCCCCCCAGATCAACACCCCCCCAGATCAACAACCCCCCAGATCAACACCCCCCCAGCTCAACAACCCCCCCAGATCAGCACCCCCCACCAGCTCAACACCCGCCCAGATCAGCACCCCCCACCAGCTCAACACCCCGCCCAGATCAGCACCCCCCACCAGCTCAACACCCCGCCCAGATCAATACCTCCGCCAGATCAACAATCCCCCCAGCTCAACACACCCTCCAGCTCAACATCCCCCCCCAGCTCACCCCCCCAGCTCAACACCCCCCCAGCTCAACACACCCTCAACATCCCCCCAGCTCACCCCCCCAGCTCAACACCCCCCCAGCTCAACACACCCTCAACATCCCCCCCAGCTCACCCCCCCCAGCTCAACACCCCCCCCAGCTCAACACACCCCTCAACATCCCCCCCCAGCTCACCCCCCCAGCTCAACACCCCCCCAGCTCAACACACCCTCAACATCCCCCCCCAGCTCACCCCCCCAGCTCAACACCCCCCCAGCTCAACACACCCTCAACATCCCCCCCCAGCTCACCCCCCCCCAGCTCAACACCCCCCCCAGCTCAACACACCCTCAACATCCCCCCCAGCTCACCCCCCCAGCTCAACACCCCCCAGCTCAACACACCCTCAACATCCCCCCCAGCTCACCTCCCAGCTCAACACCCCCCAGCTCAACACACCCTCAACATCCCCCCCCAGCTCACCCCGCCAGCTCAACACCACCCCCAGCTCCCACACCCACCCAGAACACCCCCCCCAGCTCAACACGCACCCAGCTCAACACCCCCACCCAGCTCAATACACTCCCCACTGCCTGCAGAACGATTCACTGGGCAGGACTCTCACTCGGAGTCCTGCCCAGAGGTGAGGGTTCAAGTCCCACTCGAGACATGTGAGCACTGTGGGAGGGGCGGTGAGGAGACAGCGCCGCACTGTGGGAGGGACATTGAGGAGGATCCAAGCGCAAGACCTCACATCCCAGTTGCCCAGGTGGCGGCGAGACTGCGACAGAAAGGCTGGTCGTACCTGCACCTCACCGCATGTGTGCACGGGGCGATGGACCCAACGACAAGGCCCTCTGGTTCTGACTCCCTCTGGAGAGGAAACATCCACTCAACATATACCGTCTCATGCATACACCCCTCCCATCTCTGTAACCCCTCCGGCCCCTACACCCCTCCCTGTCACTGTAACCCCCTCCGGCCCCTACCCTCCCTGTCTCTGTTACCCCCTCCGGCCCCCCACACCCCTCTCTGTCTCTGTAACCCCTCAGGCCACTACCATCCCCGTCTCTGTAACCCCCTCCAGTCCCTAACACTGTAGAAATATTACTGACCTTCCAATTCAGTTGCTCAGAACTGTGAATTTCCCACCAGGTTCCTTCAGCTGCCTGTCCCCGAGCTCTGGGAACTCCCTCAATAAACTCTCCTTCTGCCTTTAATACGATGCTGCTTTCCTTGTATACAGTCACAGAGTCACAGCATGGAAAGAGGCCCTTCAGCCCAACTCATCCATGCCGACCAAGGTGCCTCCTTAAACTAATCCCATGTGTGACCCATATCGCTCCAAACCTTTCCTATCCGTGTCCCTGTCCAAACGTCTTTTAAGCGTTGTAACTGTACCCCCCTCTGCCACTTCCTCTGGCAGCTCGTTCCACACACCCACCTCCCTCTGTGTGAAGAGGTCTCCCCTCAGGTCCCCTTTAAATCTTCTCCCCTCTCACCTTAAACCCTGGTTTCTGATTCCTTTCCCTGGGAGAAGAGCTGTGCAGGGCAAAGGTCCTGGGTTATTTGGATACTTGATATTCACTGTGTGACTGTGCTCCTACATCGGGCATCAACGCACGTCTCCTCTGAAGCATCACATTAAAACTCCGATAATCTTCTATCCAACCATTCCGAAGTCCCGATGATTCAGTCTGGCTCACCAGGTAACATTTCCTGTGCTCCCTCTACACTCGCTGGGGACCTGGTTCCTTCGCTCCCAACATACTGGGCCAAGCTTCCTGCATTCTCATTACACTCACCGGACACTTGGGGGGGACTTGTTACGACACAGTGATAGATCTGAACATTCACAAGCACCGGTCCGCATTGAAGGACAGCGGTGGAAGGGTGAGCAGCTTCGTCAACATCTCAGAGGATCTGTTCTGGGCCCAGCATGAAAAAGGCATGCCAGCATCTCTAATTAGAAGTTTAAGGAGGTTCAGCATGGTGTTGAAGTCTCCGACAAACTTCTCCAGAAATTCAGTGGGAAGCATCCTGACTGGGTGCATCACAGCCTGGTGAGGGAATTCCACAGGAACACAAGAGGCTGCAGTGGGGCAGTGGGACTCAGCCAGTTCCATCGCGGGTGCAGCTCTCCCCACCGTCGAGGGACGTCTACAAGAGGCGATGTCTCAGGAAGGAGACACCCGTCATCGGGGACCCCCCCACCATCCGGGCCGTGCCCTCTCTCGATGCTGCCATCAGGCAGGAGGTACAGGAGCCTGAAAACCCACAGCTCAAGGTTCGACAACAGCTTCTTCCCCACTGCCGTCAGGTTGTTGAACCCACCTGAAAACCCCAACGCTACCCTCGGACTGGATTTCTTTTTCTCTCTCAACCTGCACTGTGTCGCTAGGTTTGTTTTGTCATGTGAGTTATGTGTAATTTATGTTAGTTCAAGTTTATGTTAACTTACGTTTGTCCTCGTCTTGTAACGTACTGAACTGCTGCTGCAAAGGCTAATTTTCATGGCATTTATTACCCTGGGTGTGTAGGACAATGACAATAAACTTGAAGCTGAAGGAGTGTGAGTCCAGATGAAGGTGTAGAAGACAATGGGAAGGGAGCGCTGGTGAACAAAGGGTTACTCTCTCTCTCTCTCTCTCTCTCTGCTGGTAAACAGCTTGAGCCACCTGCTCGTGTAGCCTCTGCTTCGTGTGATGAGGAGTTACTGAGCTTTGAAATTTCAAGGCCACAAGGAAAACAGGGTAAGGTTCGCGCGAAGATGTAAGGCTGCACACGGCAGTCTCGGCTTGACCAATGGTAGTGTGAGCTGGTCAATCATACCCAAATACGGGTATGCCTGTGCGGTAGGTGGACACCCACTGGAGAACAATGTATTTAAGTTTGTTAGCATCCTGTATTCCTTGAGTCCGGCCACATGCAGGGAAGAGCAGCACTGACTGTTTGCTCCTCCATGTACCCCCACTCCCGCTAGCGTTAAACAATAAAGAACTTATTGTACATTCCTTGGTTCTGCTGTTGTCTGCTTTATTACAAAGTGCGGGTCGACTTTCACAAAGGGTCTCAACCCGGAACGCCAACTGTCCATTTCCCTCCACAGACGCTGCCCGACTCCCTGAGTTTATTTTTTTGAATTAAAAATGTGCTGTGGGTAACATCCAATAGTCCAGAAAATCTACCGGTCTGGCACCTCCCAGGGTGCTGGATTATCGGAATTTCACTACGACTTTATCTTCTCCCCCGCTTGGAATGGCAGAGTTAACACCGGCATGGACGAGGAGGCAAGGGAGGCAGCTATCAGTACAATAAACTTCCGTGGTGTTGAGGGGCGATGTCACCACGCTGGAATCGTGAGTCGGATAAGCGTGCGAGAGAGAGAACAGGTCACAGGGAGATAACTGGGGTTGTGGGGAACGGCATAGATGGGCCAAACGACCTCCTTCTCTGCCGTAAGAAAATATGATGAAATATGACACCAGTTCACTGTTTATTGGGAATATTTAATACATTAAACATCCCTTCTGGGAAATAAATGGACCTCTCCCTCTGGAATTCCTGAGCCACATTGGGATAGAAGTTGTCCCTGGATAGGGGAGAGTTCAAAGGCGACCCAAGCACCAGTGCATTGGCCAATGGCTCTCCCTCAATGGCCAATCAAAAGGCAAGCAGAGGTTCAATGGTGACTCACTGACCTCGAGAGGCGTGCCTGTGTCCGTGGGGTTTGGCCTCCTGGTGGGGGGGGAGAGGAACCTGGATCGTTCAGGGAGAATGGATGGTCAAAGTCCGTGGGGGGACTGTCGTACAGCTCTCAAGGAGTGTGGGGGCAGGGAGGGGGAGTGGGAGGGGGGTCTGGGGGTGTTGTGGCTGTGAGATGTTTTGGGAGGGGCGTGGGGAGGAGGGGAGGGGCGGAGGTGGTGACGGGGTTATGTACAATCAGGACTGTACATAACCATAGCAACGCACAGTAAATACCATCACTAACAACAGAAGACAGCCATTCGTCCCATCAGAGTTCATCCTATCCCCTTCCACTCCCAACTCTCGATTCGCTCAGTACCCAGGAGCCCATTAAAGTACCAAATATAACTCAGTGTGTCAGCACCCACAGATCTCCAGGTTAGAGAATTCCTAACAAATCACAAGCCCTGGAGGGGATCTTCCTACTCATTCCCATCCCTTTATCCCAGTTCTCCAGCCCGCTGAAACCTCTCAGCCATGTTGCCAGGACTTGAGGGCCTGAAGTTGTCGGCACAGTTTGGACAGACTAGGACTCTATTCCTTGGAGCATAGGAGGCCTATGTGTATAGGAGGCCTATTTTGTGTATAAAATCATGGGGCATCGATAGGGTGAATGCAGTCAGTCTTTTTCCCAGGGAAAGGGAACTAAAAACTAAAGGGTTTAAGGTGAGAGGGGAAAGATTTAAAAGGGACCTTTTCACACAGGGGGTGGTGGGTACATGGAACAAGCTGCCAGAGGAAGTAGTTGAGGCAGGTACAACAACATTTAAAAGACACTTGGATAAGGACATGGCTGGGAAGGGTTTAAGAGGGATATGTGCCAAATGCGGGCCAATGACACGAGCTCAAGACGGGCACCTTGGTCGGCATGGGCGATTTGGGCCGAAGGGCCTGTCTCTGACTCTCGGACTCTACTCCCCTGTCGAGCCCCTCTCATGCTTCCCAGCGAGATCACCTCCCCTACCCTACAGTGGCCAGCTTAAATCCAGGCAGAGGTCGAGTTCCCTGGAATCCGTGTTCAAGCCGAGGTCAGACAGCGGCACTCACTGGGGCACCGTTAGCAAAGTTTGTGCTGCTTAGCCAAACAAGTCGCTGCCACATACTTGGGCAGTCGCAGTTTATTCGGAAGCTGGGAGTCTGATGCTTATAAAAACGTCCTGCAAGGATGTTGAATCCTGCACCTTATAAACAAGAGCGGAAGCGTCCCTGACGAGCCTCGAACTCTCCCAGTCGAGCGGCCAATTAGTTTTTGCGGGAGTAATGGGGGGAGGGGGGGAAGAGTGGGTATCAGGAAGGTCGGTGAGTGGAGACTCTGGGGCTCCTCATCTTCGGGCTCGCCAGTGAACAGCTGCCGCACCAGTGAGTCTCTGGTCAAGTCCTCGACGTTGTCGAAGCCTGTGTCCAGCCGCTGCGCGAGCTCGGAAGGAGGTGGCCCCTGCGTAGGAACTCCCGGTGCCATTCTCAGCTCCAGCTCCTCGTCGCTGTCGACGCGAGGGTTCCCCCTCCACTTCCTCGTCCCGTGAGGTCCCTGCCGAGGCCAAGAAATCAGAACATTTTTGGCCAAGGTTTTCTGTTGCCCCCCCCCCAGTCCCTGTCCCACAAGGTCAGGGTCCCCACAAGGCAGCATCTGCCCTCAGGGGTCTACTCTCCGAACCCTGGGCCATCTCACTGTCCGCCATATTGGTTTGGGACTGGAGTCACATATAGACTTGGGCAAATGGGGGATGGAGTCACATATGAAAGCAAGCATGTTAATGCTGAAGCTTTATAAGGGATTGGTCAGACCACATTTGGAGCATTGTGAGCAGTTTGGGCCCCGTATCTAAGGCAGGATGTGCTGGCGTTGGAGAGGGTCCAGGGGAGGTCTACGAGACTGATCCCAAGGATGATAATATGAGGAGCGTTTGATGGCTCTGGGCCTGTGCTCGCAGGAGCTTAGAAGGATGAGGGGGGATCTCCTTGAAAGCCACCAAATATTGAAAGGCCTGGACAGAGTGGACATTGGAGAGGATGTTTCCATTAGTGGGAGAGTCTAAGACCAGAGGACACAGCCTCAGAATAGGAGGATGTTCCTTTAGAACAGTGGTGAGGAGGAATTTCTTCAGCCAGAGGGCGGTGAATCTGTGGAATTTGTTTGCCACAGGCGGCTGTGGAGGCCAAGTCATTGGGGTGTATTTAAAGCGGAGGTTGATGGGTTCTTCGTTAGTGAAGGCATCAAGGGTTACGGGGAGAAGGCAGGAGAATGGGGTTGAGAGGGAAAAATAAATCAGCCACGATCGAACGGCAGAGCAGACTCGATGGGCCGAATGGCCTAATTCTACTCCTATGACTTATGGCCTGACATAGACTGGGGCATATTGAAGTGGAGTCACATATAGAGTTGAGCAAGGTACAGATGGGTTTACAATTACTCCAAGTCCCACCTTTGATTCCAAGGCTAAATGACCTCTTACTGGGTCTTGAAAATCCGACAGTTTTAATTCACTTTACTTCAGAAATATACTCTATTTATAAAAATTGCCAGAGGACCGGTTGGTAGAGAGGGTGGCCTGGCTTTTCCTGCAATAAGCTCTGACTTCAGGACAGTTGGAACAACTGGTAGGTGATTCCAGGGAACCGCCCTTTTGTAGAAGCCTCAAAGAGCCACCACACCGTTGATGGTTTGCCTCGGAGACACAGGGGAGGCAGATGCTGGAGTCTGGGGCAACAGATTACTTCACCCAGATAAAAAACACTGGAGGAACTCAGCAGGCCGGGCAGCATCCGTGGAGAAAAGCAGGCGGTCAACGTTTCGGGTCGGGACCCTTCTTCAGGACTGAAGATAGGAAAAGGGGAAGCCCGATATATAGGAGGGAAACGCAGAACAGTGATGGGTGGACAGAAGAGGGGAGGTGGGGTGGGCACAGGGTGGTGATAGGTAGATGCAGGTAACAGATCGTGATGGGCAGGTGCGGGGAGGAGGGGAGAGCAGATCCACTGGGAGGGGGGTCACAGGTAAGGAGAGAGAGGAAAAGGGGGGGGGTAGGAAAAAAAGACGCTGGAAAGGAAAGAAGAAGCGCGGTGGGGGGGGTGTGGGGAGGGTTGTGGGGAGGGGGATGGGGGGGTGGGGGGTGTGGGGAGGGGGTGTGGGGAGGGGGTGTGGGGGGGGTGGG
This sequence comes from Pristis pectinata, assembly GCF_009764475.1. Classification (NCBI taxonomy): domain Eukaryota; kingdom Metazoa; phylum Chordata; class Chondrichthyes; order Rhinopristiformes; family Pristidae; genus Pristis; species Pristis pectinata. The sequence goes on from NC_067440.1 coordinate 11,524,470, forward strand.
GAGGGGATGGGGAGGGGGTGTGGGGGGGGGTGTGGGGAGGGGGTGTGTGGGGGGGGTTGGGGGGGTTGTGGGGAGGGGGTGTGGGGAGGGGAGGGGACGGGGAGGGGGTGTGGGGGGGGTGTGGGGAGGGGGTTGGGGAGGGGGTGTGTGGGGGGGTTGGGGGGGTGTTGGGAGGGGGTATGGGGAGGGGGTGTGGGGAGGGGGTGTGGGGAGGGGGGGTGGGGAGGGGGTGTGGGGGGGTTGTTGGGAGGGGGTGTGGGGAGGGGGGGTGGGGAGGGGGGGGTGGGGGTACTTAAAGTGGGAGGATTCAATGTTCGTGCCGTTAGACTGCAAGGTTCCAAGATGGAAAATTACTCCCACCCTCTGCGTCTGCCCATCGCCCACACACCCCTCCCCTCTGGGTCCCCTCCCCCCCCCCCAATGTTCCCCTCCACCCTCCCCACCTCCCTCCCTCCCTCGATTCCACACGCCACCTTCCTCTCCTATCGGATCCCACTGTCTGCAGCCTCCACCTCTCACCGCCCAGCCTGTCGTTACCTCCGCCCCTCCCCCTCACCTGTACCCACCTCCCCTCCCCCTCACGTCCCCTCCCCCTCACCTGTATCCACCTCCCCCCTCCCCTCTCACCTGTATCCACCTCCCCCCTCCCCTCTCACCTGTATCCACCTCTCCCCTCCCACCCCCTCGACCGTCCACTTCCCGCCACAGACGCTGCTCGACCCCCTGGGTTCCTCCAGCAGCTCGGCGTCACACCAGCGAGTGAACAGTTCCACAGCATGAAAAGAAATGATTAAACAGCCAGCTCCTGAGTACGGTTGGGCAGGAGACGCTGAGGTGTTGTTGGTGAGTTGATGCCAGTTATACTCTCAGTGCCGTGGGGGGTGGGGGGGGTTCTGTGTCCGAGTCCCCTCCCATACATCACCTGACGGACTTTTTAATGACGTGCCGATTTCCTTCCGTCGAGTTCTAACTTGCAACTGAACTTAAAGTGTTAGGGAGAGTCTTGAAAGTGCTAACTAAATACTGAGCTGAAAGTCATGGGGTTGGGTTGTAGAGAGATACAGGCCCTTCAGCCCATCGAGTCCGTGCCGACTGTCAACCAGCCGTTTACACTGATCCCATTTCATTCCCATCAACTCAACCCCCCCCCCCCCAGATTCTACCCCTCACCCACACACTAGGGGGGCAATTAACCCACCGACCCCACACATCACTAGGATGTGGGAGGGAACCGGAGCACCCAGGGGAAACCCACGGGGTCACGGGGAGAATGTGCAAACTCCACAGACACACACACACATGCACACACACAAACACCCATACACAGACACAGACACACACACACACACACACACACACACACACACACACACACACACACACACACACACACACACACACACACACACACACCCCACCAGTTTCAGGAACAGCTACTTCCCTTCAACCATTTGGTTCTTGAACCAACCGGCACAACCCCAATCACTGCCTCAGTACAGCAACACTGGGACCACTTTGATCACTTTGCATTAAATGGACTTTTTTTTGTTCTAAATGTGTTCTTTCTTGTAAAAACGTGTGTTTATGTTTAATTTATGTT